>NC_056726.1:1188890097-1188910097 GCF_019279795.1 Protopterus annectens
CCCGCTTTAGCGCACTTTTTCGCTTGTATTCAACTCAGCACCGCTCCTCGTGGTGTCCTGCAGAGTTCTACAAGCAGCAGAGAGCAAAAGAGTGACTTTTTCCTGATTTAAGTATTTTTTTTCTGGCTTTTTAATTATTTACTGCTTAGCGACTGCATTTTCGCCTGTTTATACAGCTCTGCATTCTATTTAATCTGTTTTTGTGTTGATTAACTGTTTTGCACTTTTAAAAGGTTATTTGTTGCTTAATTGTACCTGTAGGCTAACAGACTCAAGTGTGCTAGCCGTTTAAAAGCATTTATTGCATTTACTGTCTGTTTTTCCTCTGTTTTCTGCAAAAAAGACAAAAACAAAAAAACAAAAAAATCTTGTTTTCTCGCCTTACTGAACTAGAATAGTCCAGTCTTCAGAGTTTGCTGATCTCTGGATAAAAGGAAGCTTATTTGTTCACCAATGGGAGTGGGGAGCACTGAGCAGCCTATTTGTCCCTAGAGGAGTGGTACCAGCCAGAAATGTATAGTCTATTGGCCATTTTGGGTCAATTCCTAGCTCTTTTCAACCCCCTGCTATAAAGCCCACTTTAGCACGCTTTTTCGCTTGTATTCAACTCAGCACAGCTCCTCATGGTGTCCTGCAGAGTTCTACAAGCAGCAGAGAACAAAAGAGTGACTTTTTCCTGATTTAAGTATTTTTTCTGGCTTTTTGATTATTTACTGCTTAGCAACTGCATTTTCACCTGTTTATACAGCTCTGCATTCTATTTAAACTGTTTTTGTGTTTATTAACTGTTTTGCACTTTTAAAAAGTTATTTGTTGCTTAATTTTACCTGTAGGCTAACACACTCAAGTGCGCTAGCTGTTAAAAAGCATTTATAGCATTTACTGTCTGTTTTTCTTCTGTTTTCTGCAAAAAAGAAAAAAACAAAAAAACAAAAAAAATCTTGTTTTCCCGCCTTACTGAACTAGAATAGTCCAGTCTTCAGAGTTTGCTGATCTCTGGGCTTTGTCTTGGTTCCTGTGCTATTCCACATCCTTATTTGGATAAAAGGAAGCGTCTTTGTTCACCAGTGGGAGCGGGTAGCACTGAGCAGCCTATTTGTCCCTAGAGGAGTGGTTCCAGCCAGAAACTTGTAGTCTATTGGCCATTTTTGGGTCAGTTCCTAGCTCTTTTCAGCCCCCTGTAATAAAGCCCACTTTAGCGCACTTTTTCGCTTGTATTCAACTCAGCACTGCTCCTCGTGGTGTCCTGCAGAGCTCTACAAGCAGCAGAGAGCAAAAGAGTGACTTTTTCCTGATTTAAGTATTTTTTTTCTGTTTTTTTGATTATTTACTGCTTAGCGACTGCATTTTCGCCTGTTTATACAGCTCTGCATTCTATTTAAACTGTTTTTGTGTTAATTAACTGTTTTGCACCTTTAAAAAGGTTATTTGTTGCTTAATTTTACCTGTAGGCTAACACACTCAAGTGCGCTAGCCATTTAAAAGCATTTATAGCATTTACTGTATGTTTTTACTCTGTTTTCTGCAAAAAAATATCTTGTTTTCCCACCTTACTGAACGGGAATAGTCCAGTCTTCAGAGTTTGCTGATCTCTGGGCTTTGGCTTGGTTCCTGTGCTATTCCATATCCTTATTTGGATAAAAGGAAGCGTCTTTGTTCACCAGTGGGAGTGGGGAGCACTGAACAGCCTATTTGTCCCTAGAGAAGTGGTTCCAGCCAGAAACATGTAGTCTATTGGCCATTTTGGGTCAATTCCTAGCTCTTTTCAGCCCCCTGTAATAAAGCCCGCTTTAGCGCGCTTTTTCGCTTGTATTCAACTCAGCACCGCTCCGCGTGGTGTCCTGCAGAGTTCTACAAGCAGCAGAGAGCAAAAGAGTGACTTTTTCCTGATTTAAGTATTTTTTTTCTGGCTTTTTGATTATTTACTGCTTAGCGACTGTATTTTCACCTGTTTATACAGCTCTGCATTCTATTTAAACTGTTTTTGTGTTGATTAACTGTTTTGAACCTTTAAAAAGGTTATTTGTTGCTTAATTTTACCTGTAGGCTAACACACTCAAGTGCGCTAGCCGTTTAAAAGCATTTATAGCATTTACTGTCTGTTTTTCCTCTGTTTTCTGCAAAAAAATATCTTGTTTTCCCACCTTACTGAACTAGAATAGTCCAGTCTTCAGAGTTTGCTGATCTCTGGGCTTTGGCTTGGTTCCTGTGCTATTCCGTATCTTTATTTGGATAAAGGGAAGCTTCTTTGTTCACCAGTGGGAGTGGGGAGCACTGAACAGCCTATTTGTCCCTAGAGCAGTGGTTCCAGCCAGAAACTTGTAGTCTATTGGCCATTTTGGGTCAATTCCTAGCTCTTTTCAACCCCCTGCTATAAAGCCCGCTTTAGCGCACTTTTGCATGATTTAGCGCGGAGTTGCCCATAGAGCACCATCGGGCAGCGCTGGTTAAACAAGGTTAAACTATTTCTGGCTCCGTAAAGTCTGCTCTTCAATTTTTCCCTTAGAACTTCTCTACTTGCAATCTAAACAGTCTATTCTCTATCTCAAAAGCTCAGCACTTGCTCCTAAAGCATTTTTATATAGGTAAAGTACTTATATACTAAACAAAGTACTACATTAGCCTAGAATCCCTTGAGTACCCATTTCCTATAGGTCCCTTCTGACTCAGTTACACAGCAAACTTTTTCACTTTTTCTAGCATGTCGAAGGGTCAGTTGCTAGCGTCCTCTCCTGTTCAGCTGGTGAATCTGGGCATCTTGAGGCAATGTTACAATTGCTTCATATACACAGACAACCCACTCCTTCTCCCACAAAACACAAATACATGTGAGAGATGCAACTATATAGCCAAACTGGAGGCTGAGCTCTCTCAACTCAGGACTGGCAAGACCAGACAGGAGGAGAAGGAAACCACGCACACCACAAACCCAGTTTCACATAGAACTATCACAACTGCAAAACAAACACATAAACACACAAAGGCATACTCGGAGGCACTGATCAAAAATCTACCAAAACTACAGAGGCCTCCAAAGCAGACACCCAAGCAACTGCCACCTCAAGACATAAGACATGCAACACATAGTTCTCAAAGTCAGTGTGCTAAACAGTCACAGCCCTTAAGGCCAAAAACAATGCCTGACACACTTGTTATAGGTGACTCCATAGTCAGACACACTGACATCCCACTCACCAGACTGAACAAGGAAAAGATCACAGTAAGCTGCCTGTCGGGCACTAGAATCCGCCACATAACACAAGCACTCAGGTCACTCCACAGCAAGTACAAGTATGACTCAGTCATTGTCCATGCTGGTGTGAACGACCTGAGACGTACCTCCCTGGACTGCAAGAAAAGAGACATAGAGGAGCTCTCAGATTATGTAGCCCAGGCCTGTATGACCCTGACCCTGAGCAGTATCCTACCCTCACCAAGAATGATGTCACAATACAGAGACAAAATGATCAGCTTTAATAATTGGCTTAATTACTGGTTTCATTCTAAGGGGATCCAATGTCTGTCTGCCTGGGATGACATGCTTGACAAGCCACGCTGCTTTGCAAGGGACAGCTTGCACCTGTCACCCCTGGGCTTCCGGATATTGGCAAAGGCTCTTGCCACCCCCATAGTGCCTTTTTTAGGCAAGGCTCAAATGATAAACCTACCGCCCTAGAAAACAAAAATGGAAAAAAAACTAAGAGTAATACTGCTCAATGCCAGAAGTCTTAACCTCAAGATGCACGCCTTCGAAGCCCTCCTCAGTATGGAGAACATCGATGTCTGTGCTGTGACTGAAACATGGTTCAAGGCTCCTGAGAGCACCCCAGCACTATCAGGTTATACCTCATATCATGCGTTCCGGCCCCAAAATCCGGACCGAACCACAAAAGGAGGGGGAGTATCCATATTCATAAAGGATACCCACACCTCCAGGTTAGTGGCAACGCACGAAGCATCGGAGACCATCCAGGTGCAATTAACCATAGGTAAAACTGCCCTACAGTTTGTAGCATGCTACAGACCACCCTCTCAAACTCAGGAAACCCACACAGCCTTCCTGAAGACACTGGAGAGTATGAATGTCTCTCCAAACACCATCATATTGGGTGACTTCAACTACCCAAACATAGACTGGGAACATTACTCAAGCCACAACACCCTAGCCCAAAGGTTCCTGGAGTTCATAAACTCAAATGCTATGGAACAACTAGTCACCATTCCCACAAGAGGAGAAAATATACTAGACCTGATCATCACAAACATGGGGACAAAATGCTCCACACCAGAAGTATATCCCTCATTAGAGAGATCAGACCATAAATTAATCTCACTGGAGATCCACATCCCGCCCCCAACCCCAGCAAAAAAGACCACAGTGAAGAACTTCTCAAAAGCAAACTTCACACTTCTTAAGACTGGAGTGGTATCCTTCAAGGCCCCCGAGCCAGTGGAAACCACAATCCATGCTGCTGAAACCCTTACAAATGCCTTCTATAAGCACCTCCAGGAATGTATGGATCAAGCAATCCCTAATAAAATCAAGACCCTTTCCACCAAAGGCAGGCACCCGGTCTGGGGGACCCCAGCCATAAACAAACTCAACAACAAGAGGAGAAAGCTACTATATAACAGAGAAAAATCCCTAAAAGGGAAGGCATCTCTGATCAATACTAGCAAAAAACTACGATCACTCATAAAATCATCCAAGGCTAACTTTGAGAGAAAAATCGCTAAAGACACAAAAGACAATCATAAGGCCTTCTTTAGCTATGTTAGAAACCTGGGTGGAAACTCCCAGATATGCTCAGAATTAGTCCAAAATGATACAAAAATCACTTAACCCACAGACATTGCCAATATACTGGCAGACAGGTTCAGTGCAAATTTCTCCCCTTCCTCCCCCCCCAAAAGGAGAAATATCTATCCCACCAGAGTCTAGCCTCCCAAACATCTCAGATGCCCAGGTGAGAGCTGCTCTCTCTAAAGCAAAAAACACAGCATCAATGGGAATGGACGGTGTCCCCGGCTGTGTGCTACACGAACTCAATGAGGAACTAAACCCACACATAAGACTGCTGTTTAATCATAGCCTTACTACAGGATACGTACCCAAAGAATGGCGTACGGCAACTGTGGTCCCACTCCACAAAGGCGGTGCTTCTTCGGACCCTGGAAATTACCGCCCCATAAGCTTGACGAGCCTTGTCTGCAAAGCTATGGAGAGGATCATAATGGAACTCATAAATAAAGACATTGGGGACCTACAGACACTGGATCCTACCCAATTTGGCTTTGTCAAGGGCAGATCCTGCCTCTTGAACTTGGTCAACTTTTTCGAAACAGTCACTAAGGCCATCGATGAGGGTAAGGCAGTTCACACAGCCCACCTTGACCTAGCAAAAGCGTTCGACACAATACCCCACTCGGGCATCATAGAAAAGCTCACCAGCTTAGATGTAAACCCATATGTCACAAGATGGGTTGCAAACTGGCTCAAGGACAGAACCCACAGTGTTAGAGTTGCTGGTGCCATGTCAGACTCTAAGCCGGTCACGAGCGGTGTCCCACAGGGCTCAGTCCTGGGCCCCCTCTTGTTCGGCATTTATTTTTCTGAAGTGCAGGCAAACATAGGGGGATTGTGGCTGACAAAATTTGCAGATGACTGCAAACTGGGCACCATAATTGACACTCCATCAGACACAGGCATCCTCCAGAGAGGTCTCATAGAAATGGATAACTGGTGCCAGAGCCATGGCCTTAAGCTAAATGCCAAAAAATGTATAGTCATACCCTTTGGGAAAAACAAGGTAACCCCTAATTACCACATAGGTGGTAATCCATTAAACACGGAAGAAGTTATCAGGGACCTGGGGTCCCAAGTTGACAGTAACCTCTCTTTTGACACTCACATTGCCAAAGTGGTTAGGAAGACCTTCTACATTGCCCACCTGATCATGAAGGGATTCACATCCAGATCAGGAGAGGTCATTGTACCCCTGTACTCTTCACTTATCAGACCAATGATTGAGTACAACGCCCCATTCAGAATGTACCTTACCCGACCCCTGCAGCAGTTGGAAAGACCCCAAAAGTTCCTCACCAAAAGAATAAAGGGGCTCAAACATATGTCATATGCTGCCCGATTGAAGAAACTCCAGCTCTATTCAGTCGCATACCATCTGCTCAGAGGTGATCTGTGCCTGACATACAAGGCCATGTCCAACCCGGAATTAATGGACATGCTCCACCTCAAAAAATCCAAATCCACCAGAGCCATGAGAGCAAGAGACTTAAACCTCAACACGGATATAAATAGGACATGCTGGAGGGACAGATTCATCACCCAGAGACTCCCTACACTATGGAACAGAATCCCAGTCCATGTGAGGCAGAGCCCCTCACTGACTCTGTTCAAGAGAAATCTTGACGAGTGGATGGGAGATCATAGGTTTATCCCGGGAATCATCTCTGTGTCACTGCTGGACAGAGGCACAGCAAACTAATGGGTATAGTATTCTCATCCTAAGGGGTGGTGAAAGCCACACACACTCTGGCTAGGCTTATAAATGCCCTAGGGAAGATAGCCTAGTATGAAACTATGAACCTATGAACCTATATTTATTGATTTGTTTTCATTTCAATAACCAGGTAAACAGACTGCTGTACAGAGCCGCAAAAGTCATGACTGAAGCCAAAGTGGAAAAGATGAGGTCCAAAAGGAGAGATGATGAAGTCAGCAAGACAAGAAGGGTAGTATCACTAAGACTGAAGTCATCCATAAGTCGTGGTGAACAACTTCACTTGGTGGATCATGTTTTCACAAAATCTCACCAAGACAACACTGATATATAGATTGTATAGTATGCATATATCAGGGAGAGTGGTAGGTTAAAATACAAATGATAATCTGCTTCTTCTTTTCAGCTTTTCCCAGTTAGGGGTCACCACAGCAGATCACCTGTCCCGCCCATGTAAAAAAAAACAGCTGGGTACATATATCCCAGGATAAAAATGTGTTCAATCCTGAGAAGTGAAGGATTTACTATAGAAAGTCTAGCACAGGGTATTTCACAGCATGACAGAGCAATGAGTCCTCAGATTAAGGAGAATCAGGTTGACCAAGAGACACCTGAAGAAGAAACATGGACATGGAAAAGGAAAAGAGATTTGATCTTTGTGCAATGGAGAAAGCAAAACTTATAAATACAAAAAGGCAGTACCAAAATATGTACTGGGAAATACAGGCAAGGGCACCCAGATACGGAAAATTTCACAATACAAAAAAAAAAAAAAAACCAAGAAAACAAGAGGAAGGAAGAAAAGAAGATAAGTAACGGAGAAATTAAAGAAATATAACTAATGTTATAGATGACCTGTAAAGTGAAAGATTTAGTGTAGAAAGTCTAACTCAGGTAACGTCACAACATGCTGGAACGATGTGTCCCCAAATCAAGGAGAAACAGGTGGAAAGGGAAGCATCTGATCAAATGTCACATGATGATGCTCTGGAGCCTTTAGTAGGAAACCAGCACAAAAGTTCATTTGGAGTTTCACAGCAAGGGAAGAAGCAGGAAACAGCAGCAACTCTGACACAGGCAATGTTGTGGAGTGATGAGCCAATGAATTTCCATATAAAGGAGCAACAGATGACACAGAATGCAGCTGAAGAGCATATGTCATAGGAAGATATTCTGGATTTTTCTGTAGACTTCTCGATTTAGTAGAGATGAATAGACATGTTAAGATCAATGAAAGAAATAGATTACAGAAAGAAAAGAATACCCAAAATGTTAGAAATCTGATAAAAACAGATGAAGACAGTAATGAAGATGATTAAAGAAATTCATGTGATATAACAGAAGTAAATAGGATATATTACTGTGCAGCTAAACTAATAACAGATTGTCTTGCCACAAAAATACAGAGCAAGGAAGGAAAGAAATACAATGACATCATGGAAGCATCGACAAGAGAAAACTGTAAAGCAATTAAGACAAGAAGTGACACTGTTGGAAGAGTATAGAAGAAGGAACAGATCAACAAAAATACTCAGAAAGATTGATGTGATAAAAGCAATGTGCAGTATCAGAACAGACCTAGATCTATCATAGAATAATTCAAACAATAAACTAGAGATAGCAGCACAGACAGAAAAACTTAGAACATATGCAGATAAATATAAAGGAAAAGTACAAAATAAGCAATTCCTTGATGACCCAAAGAATTTTTATAGAGAACTGGGAAACAAAGCAAAAGGAATAGAAACACTACAAAGATAAAAAGAAGAAGAAGTAGAAGAAATAGAAACATATTAGAGAAATATGTGGACCATCGCAAAGAGTCTGAATGGATAGAAAAATTAAAAGAAACAGTAAGGAGTTTAAATGTGCATGATATGAAATTGAATTTAGTTACGGCCAAAGAAATTTAAACAAATTTAAGAAAAGCTCCTAAATGGAAAACCCCAAGCCCAGATGTAGAACCTAACTTCTGGCTAAAAGTATTAATATCTTCACACAAAGATTTAGACTTTAGAAAGAACTACTTATACCCACATCCTGAACAGCACCAACCTGGTTAACAACAGAAAAAAAGATACTCACAGATAATCACAATACACCTAAACCAAACCCCACCTGCCTGTAGATCAACATCATCCCAAACATCCACCCACCCTACAATGCTCTACATAATATCTCTCCCTATAACCCAATTTGCCCTACTAATCTCTTTCTCTTCTCTTACCTATTTCACACTTTTTCCCAACCCCTTGTCATAGCTCTCACACACACTCCACTACACCTCACCATCAACCTCACTTCCCATCCAGCTCATCCATCTCACATGAACTCTTTACCTCTAACCCAACCCAACTCCCCCTGTACTCCCCTCCTAAATGTTGTACCAGAATATCACTACTCTCACACTACCCAAGCTACCCTTGCCCAACACACTGCCTCACTCTTCTACTCCACCACATCTCTCTCTCACTAGCCAGTGACATCCACCCCAACCCCGGACCCATCTCTAACATCAATCTCATCAAACCCTCCACTCAACCCACAAACTCAAAGTCCATTCGCCTTAAAACACTTAATGCACAAAGCCAAAAAACAAAATCCCTAACCTCCATGCCTGGCTCACCCATAACAACCCCGACATTACTGCTATTTTTGAAACCTGGCTGAAAATCTATATAAAATATAGCGAAATCCAACAAACAGCTTTCCAAATCATTCGCAACATCAGAGCTCACAAAAAAAGTGGAGTAGCAATAATCTACCCCCCACTCCCATTCCATAACTCCTTACTCCAATAAAATACCAAACTTTGCCAATGCTGAAATTATAATAGGTTTACTAAAAATAAACAACCACAAGTCCATATGTATCACTGCCCACTATATGCCCTCTGGTGATAATATCAAAACTCTTGAAAACATCCTGTCCTGGTTCTCCTCCAATATAAAAAAATGAAACCTATATACTTGGTGATACCAACATCACCTGGAATACTATTAACTCTGAAGCCCCATCCCACACAGTCAACCTGTACAACTTCTACCAACTAATACAATCTCCAACCAGACCACATAAAGATGGTACCTCTGGTACCGTCATTGACTGGATCCTAAAAACATACCCAAATCTTATCACCAAAGCTGGAACATTACCTGGTTCTCCCAGTGATCACCTAACAGCCTTCGCTGACTGCCTCCCATCTCCACTGCATAAACAAAACCGCTACATGCAAACCAGCAACCTCTCCTCTTTCAACCCTCTAACTTGCTCCGAATACTTAAAGCATACTGACTGGTCCCCTCTAAAAACCCTTCCTCTAGATGATGCCGTTTCCTACTTTAACCACTCATTCCTAACCCTTCTCAATCAGCAAGCCCCCCCCTCGAACCAAACACATTAAAATCAATCCCTGCCCATGGTTTTCAAAAGATACTAAACTAGCCTTGCACCAAAGGGACAAAAAATGGAAACAATATCAAACACATAGAAGTCTTAACACGCTCCTAGAGTATAACCAACTACAAAACTCTGCAGAAAAATTAATAATTAAAGGCCGCAAAGCTCACTAATCCGAACTCTATTCCTTGCACTCAACAAATCCCAAAAAATTCTGGGACTCCATCTCATCCATGCTGCATCCTGGCAACAAAGAAGATCCCTGCCCAGACCCTAACCTCTCCAACCTTAAAACAGCCAGCCAGTTCAACTCATTCTTCATAACTGTGTAGCTAAACTATCAGCCTCTGTCCCACCCCCCTTTTCCACCACCACCCCCTCCTGCCCCAACCACCACCCCAGTCATCAAACTTCCTCCATATCCTTCTGCCTCAAGCTCATCTCTACAAGCACTAGAAAAAGACTTCTCCTCAAACTCAAACCATATCGCAATGCACCCAACAACCTTCCACCCACCTTACTCAAACAATCTGCAGACAGCATTGCCTATCCCATCTCTATTCCTATAAATAAATCCATACAAGAATCATATGTCCCTTCTATCTGGTGCCATGCTTACATCATCCCCCTCCACAAAGGTGACAAAAATACTGATACCACCAACTTCAGGCCTATTGCCATCCTTTCCCCTCTTTCTAAAATACTAGAGAAAACAATACAAGCACAACTCATGACACACCTAACACTAAACAATCTCCTCTCCCCTATACAACACAGCTTCCACCCTGGCCACAGCACCATGACTGCTCTTCTTTCCTTTCTTGAAACCATAAACCTCGAATGTGACTCAGGCAAGTTCGTATCCACACTATTCCTAGATCTGTCAAAGGCCTTTGACACCATCTCACAAACCCTACTTATATCCCAACTCTCCACTCTATACCTCTCTCCCACCACCATTGCCTGGTTTTCTAGCTACTTGTCCAACTGCCAACAAGTTGTCCAACGAAAAAATTCAACCACCCCCTTCCTTCCCACACCCACAGGTGTCCCACAAGGTTCTGTTTTCGTCCTTTTCTCTTCAACCTATTCATTAACAACTTTCACCAATCCATCCCAAGCTCATCTATCATCCAATATGCAGATGACTCAGCAATCATCTGCTCAGCCTTCTCCCCCTCCAAGCTCCTAGCAAAAACCCAACTAGCCTTCTCCAAAACAGAAACCTGGATGCAGTCTAACCATCTGGCACTAAATGCAAATAAAATCAAACTAATGTTTTTTCCCCTACCAAAAACTCAGTTGACAAATTCACATTCACCATACAGAGCCAAAACAACACCCTCCTTGAAATCGATCCCAACACCAAGCTTCTTGGCATCATTATTGATGAAGATCTAAAATATGACACCACCATCCACTCTGCAATCAAGAAAACCCACCAAAAGTTAGGTCTCCTCTACAGGCACAACCACTTTCTAAGCCACTCTACCTGTCAAACTCTTCATCCACCTTCCTACTCCCCTCCCTTAAGTATGGTGCCCCTTTTTTCACCAATCTCCATCTAGGCCTTTGGTCCAAATCTGAATCCTGCTACCACAAGATCTCCAAATTTGAAACCAATTCAAAAAACTCATCCCACCACTGCCACTCCCTCCTCACCCAGAACTGGCTTGAACTACTCAACTACCTCAGTTACCTACAACTCACCATTGCCCACAAGCTCATCTTTAAACCTGCCAGCTCTCACTACTTCCTTAAAACCTTACATTCCCAACCACTCACTCAGATCCAGAAACTAAAATCTCCTTCAGGTCCACAATCCTGCACGACCTCCTGGCCATCTACTGCTGTCAGACTCCTTAGCTAAACAGTGGAACTCTCTCCCCACACACCTATGCAACCTACCTAACCATACAAATTTCAAGTCTCAACTACTCTTTCATCTTTCTTCCAAATGGGAATGCCTTTACCACGCTCCGACTTAACCCACCCCCCAATTCCACCTTTCACTGACTCAGCCAGCTACCTCTACTATTACGTCATCCCACCCAAAACAATCCCTCCCCTACCAAAAACTAATTTTCTTTCTAATATCTATTGTACTATACTCTCCAATCTCAAATATACTATTAACCTCTCCATGCATAATATTTTCCTAACCTACTAATGGCTAGTAGCTATATATTTTGCAATGTTCAACCTATAATTGAGTTTATAACAAAATATTCACTTTCTGTAAATGTTGAAATTTCTGTATTGAATTATGTCTTTTCATTTTTGTAACATTGTGCTTATCTGTAAATGTTTAATTAGCTGTATGAACTATGTCCTTTTATAACATGTGAAATGTAGCTTGCAATTATTGTGGAGCTTTTCTCCCTGGGCCTCCACTGAAAATGGGATCTTCTTGGCCCAATGAGCTTCCCTGGTCATCAAACTTAAATAAATAAATAAATAAATACTGCTCCTTCAGAGTGAACTTGTAAACTGTCATAAAAACGAATGACAAATGACTTTCTTTCAGATGATTTACTAACTATATACACCAGAAGTGGTGCAGAAAGAGTTTGTAGTCATTTAGAAGAAAACTCAACCAAGGCAGTAGAAAAAAAGGTAACCAATGAAAGACATATGGAACAAAAGATCATCTGTGGCTAAACAAAGCCATACTGGAGAATTGTAGAAAGAGAAAGAATCTACGTATGGCATTAATAGATTGCAAAAAAAAATTGACAGCATCCCACATTCATGTTCACAGATGTGCAAGATACATACTATATTTATTGATTACATTACAGTGACCATGAAACAGTGGCAAACGGCTTTGCAATTAAGCCATGACAAAGGGCACATTATTATCTCAGGGATAAAAATTAAAAGGGGGATATTCCAGGGTGATTTGTTGTCAGCACTGCTGTTTTGTCTTGCCCTTAACCCACTAAATTCTTTATTTAACAGATTAGGTATTGGTTACAGCTTAGCTCCCAGAAAACAAACTTGCCTAGAGATTTCTCATCTACTTTTTTTGTGGGTGACTTAAAACTGTATAGTTCATCAGATGAGTAGTTGAAACAACTGCCAGTGGTTAAAACTTTCTCAGATAAGAATGACATTTCATCTTGATAAATGTGCGAAAACAGTTTAAAGCAGGAAAGTTGCAGTACCAAGAAAATATCAGTCTAGAACAGAAATGTGATATAAAGCAACTTGAGCAGGAAGGAGTTCATAGGTTCATAGATAAATATAAATATCTGGGAAATGATGAAATATCAATAAAGCATAAACAAATGTGAATAAAACTGCAACATCTGACCCAAACATTTGAGTAATGGCAAGCCACATGTACATGAGTACACAGATTGAGCATTTATGGCCAGGTGTTGCCCCACCACAGAAACACAGACTGCATCTAATGGTAAGAACTCACTCAATGTACACACTGAGCATCACACATAACTTACGCAAAACATATTCCAACATGAACATATACAAATGTGTCAAAAAAAAATAAAATAGGATAATCTCAGGGCACAACTGACACAGGTATGCATAGGTTCATATGTGTTTACTAGGCTAACGACCACAAGGGCCTTTTTAAGCCTAGCCATGCATCCCAAAATGAGTTTTGATACCCTTAATAATTGTAAGCATGGACCTGGGAAGAGAACCATTTACAGGTTGCTTGTTTGCATTAGAGGCATAGATGCCAAATCAGGGATACATTTCTGGTTTCCCATCCAATTTCCAAGTTGCACTTGAAATGGTTTAGGGAGGAACTCTGCTTCACATGGATGGGGATTCTGTTCCATAGATGAGGTAGACTCTGGGATACATATCTATCTCTCCAGCAGGTCCTATTGATATCACAGGCAAGGTTTAAGTCTTTACATAGGTAATTCTGCTACTTTTTGTTTTGTGGATATGCAGGAGGCCCATCCAAGTGGGGTCTGACAATGTCCTGTATGCCAGGCATAGATCTCCCCTCAAAAGCCTGTAGGAGACAAAATACAGGGATAGGGCCTTGAGGCGGTCTGCATACGACATATTACTTGTGCCCTGTATTGTTTTAGTCAGAAACCTCTGTGGACATTCCAGTTGTTGGATATGCCTGGCTAGGTACATACCAAAGGGTGCATTGTACTCAATGTTAGGTCTGATGAATGCCAAATGCAGTGGAACAATGACTTCCTTGGTCTTAGATGATATACTATACATACTCAGTTTGTTGTATCACAGTATGGTAAACAATAAGGGACACACATCAGTGCTACACTTACATATCAGTACAATATTATTAGATGGAAAAAGAAAGCAGGCACGACATAATGATGTTTTTATTTCAGAAAACACATATCACAGTTCAATGGTATTGAAATACTATGATCAGCTATGTGTACTATACTGTTTCACACAGTCTTACTCAGTCTTGGTCGACATCACTGACACCTCGCACCGAGTGCACCCTGCCATGACCATGGGCAGACACATTCTGCCCTTGTTGATCCACAGAAGACATTTTTGAGAGTACAGCACCATGTTGAGATGAAGGAGTATGACTGCTAGTTGAAGGCCTTGTGATGGGCAGGACCTCAGCAGATGGGCCAGCAGTTGAAATCTGTGCAGATTGGATCACAGACAGAGATTTGCAATTCCTAGTATTGGTTCTGTGGACTGATGGCCTGCCTTTCACAGGTTGCAATCTGCTGTGCTTAGACATGAAACACAAAACCTGCTTGTAGTATGACACTACTGCATTACTATAGAGGACAGGGTTTCCACTGTCCATGACAATGTAGCCATGATCTCATCATGTCTGCACTCTTGTGCTTCATGCATGACATGTAGATGGCATGCTACATGATCTATGGCATGGACAAGTGCACAGGCATCTGACCGATGCTGTTGCTGTAACAGTTCATTTGCCTGCAGCAGGAAGTGAACACCCTCTGACTCCTGGCCATGTACAACATCTGCTCACCTATGTCTACAGCAATGCCCTGTGTCTGGTTGTTGGGTGGATCTGCCAGCAGTAGTGCATCCAATGGTGGTATGTTGATCAATGGCCTCACCCTGTTCAATATGCACTCTGCCATCATCATTTGAATGCATTGACAAGTGGACTTCCACATCTGAAGATAGATCTGGTGTGACATCAGTGTCATCCTCATGGATGGACTCTCCAAACAACTCAAGGTTCTCCGTGCCAGGGAGCACAATACCTTGCTGAAACACATGAGCAACATAATGATCACTGAATGAGCTGCTGGATGAAAAACACAGTTGATGTGCTACAAGATACAAAGACACAGATCAGGACAATATGAACAGGATGAATATCAAAGATGCTTGGTAAAACTATTTCACTGGAATGTTACAAGTACTAATGACTTCACTTGCAGTCTACTGTATGTATAGTTCAAGGAATGTCTATACCGTAACTATATAATCTATTAACATGGCCAACATATATGATGCATAAAAAATAAAAATACAACTGTCAAATACTACGGGTGATATTATTGTTCCACTGGGGTGAACTTAAACTAGTTTAGGGAAAAAAAAATTACAGATCACATCATTCACACCATTAATCAAGTGAACACGGTTGAAATATAGAGAATGTGTGACATACACATACCACTCGTATGTACACTTGAGGGTTCCTGCTGTGAAGAGGTTGAAGGCTGTAATGTATATCCTGCAGAGGAATCCCATTTGTGAAGAGGATGAGGGTTGTAATGTATATCCTGCAGAGGAATCCCATTTGTGAAGAGGTTGAGGGTTGTAATGTGTTTCCTAGAGTGAGAAAGTAAAATGAAAGGTAGTACAATCATGAATTTAGCAAAATGGCACCATCACATTTCCGACACAGTAATATGGTCTGCAAATACTCATGTGATGGCCATTGCAAATATACACCAGAAGGGCCTGTATTGACAAATACTGACAAAAATGTCAGACATCACTTATGCTACACATTGTTGAAAGCTATGGCAATGTTTCCATAACATACCTGGTCTTTCTGCACTAGATAATGCATTGCTTGCCCCTTCATTGGATGTACATGTAGTCTTTAATGTTAGTGAAACAACAACATAACAGTAAACAGCAATACCATTAACTGAGGTGGGGCACTAACAAGGTAGTGTGCACAACAACAGTATAGGGGCACTCCCCTGCTGTTCCCTAGTGTAGGTCCAAAGTAGATTAACCTGTGAATACAAATGTAATAAACATTGCAACTGTTGTTTGTAATGCTCTGTCTATAACTCAGATGTACCAATAAATGTAATTATAGTTATGTTTATCAACCTCACCCTGTGTAGAAATGTGTTCACGGCTTAACTCTGCTACTGTAAATCAAACACAGCAATACATGAATATGCATGCTGAAGCAATATGCAGTGAGTGTCACAATACTTAGCCCTGTACTGAACATAAATACACACATGTCCGACCTGAAACTCCAGCTTCAGTCCCACCAACAAGGATGCATCATTCCCCTCTAGCTGTATGCAGTGAGGCCAAAAGAAACAGTGATGTCATCAGGGGGTCAGTGGTGGTCCACCTCCGATGGCATCCCTCAATCTCTCATAACGTGTCATTCTGTCAGCTGTATGAAGAATCGTGTCCAACCAGCATTATCTACATGTTTCTCAGGATCAGTTTTTGCCTCCAACTGCATTAATCATGTTGGTGAGGTCTGTCCAAATTTAATTTCTCCAAAAAGTATCCCCTGAATGTCCTAGGAGTCTCGGTGTTAGCAGAGAGCATCAGTTATGACATCATTTACCTGGGGGGAGAAGTTGTCACTCCTAAGAAAGTTGGCCATTTGGAATACATTGATACACACGATAATAAGCATGGTTAAGCACATTTATGCATTTGATTCTGTGAACAGCATATTTCAAAATAAACATTATGCATTCCTATGCAAATGCCAAGGCTTGTATAATACTGTCTGTGATAAATACTAGAATAACATGTAAAAAGTATCAACAATGCCTTCATACAACATCTGTAACGTCAACATAACTTGTAATATCTGTACAGCTTGTGACTGGGATTAGAACCTCTGACAGTATATATATATATATATATATATATATATATATATATATATATATATATATATATATATATATGTTAAAGAGAGGGCAATAAACAATAGAATCATGCCACCGGTGTCTGCTAGCATTTCACATTAAAATACATCAATTAACAATTAATCAACTGGCAGAATGCATTGCAATACCTCAGTATCCGTGGGCAGTACAGGTACATAGTAAATTGAGACACTAGCAATAAAACCTTTGGTAAGAAGCATCATTGAAGAAATATCCATAATATCAACATCACATACTAGATAGGGATACTGTCATAATCCGTAGGTTTCTGTAGTTAGACCACACAGTGCAACAAATTACCACTAAGAATTGTAGATGATTCATAAATCCTCATTCTATATACTGTTATCATTTACAGTAGAAGTCTGTCTAGTCAACTGCTTATGGAACTGAACCAAAATATTTAGAAGAACAACACCTGTAAGTGCAAATTTCCAGAAAAATTTTAACTTTTGTTAAACTTAAAATTTTCAGTAAATATAACTTTAAACATGTACCTTTTGAAATGATTATCTTTAACAGATTTACTAATTACCACTACAGTACTTCCACTAGATGCTAATGTACCTCACAGAATCAATGTGCACCTTGAGTGCACCCATCATTAAGTCCCATTTGCACTATACATAATAAATGAGGTTAATTAAAATTCTAGATTTTTGGAATCCCATTCATGCACATCCATGTAAATTGCTTTGATGTGTCGAAACACCCAAGTGTACCGCGCAAACACACAATAGGTATTGATAAATGGTACCATGTGTGGCATGTGCCCGTTATTTTCCAATGATTGGAGAACATGAGATCAGCGATACATTTACTGCTGAGACCATTGATAACTGTGAGCTGAGTGGTACCTCAATGAACATTTCTGTGTTTTTCTGTTTTTCAGATTTCTACTATTAGAGGATCATGATGGCTACTTCAAAGAGACTGAGACATGTCTGTTCTTACAGCTGGACTGATAAGGAGACAACCTAGATGTTGACGGTATATGCTGAATTAGAGCAGCGAATGAAATTCAGTCCCAGAAACTTCACTATGATCAACATGTGAAACCAGATTGTGAGGAAGCATTGATAGAGGTCAGGGATCTACCACATTGTAGTACAGGTTCACCACCACTATGATGACCCACACTGGACAGATGCAACAAAGCTTTGAAGGAGTGTTGATGAGGTGTTGAGGCAGCCCGTAGATCCTTACAGTAAGTAACAATATTCTACATATATCTTAGCATTCCCATGAATTTTACAGATATTTCTTTGAAACCTATATATTATATCTATGCTTTTATAAACATGTTTAGCCACTGTGAGAATTAGCTCATGGGGATATTTCAGTGGACATCGTATATACTGTCCTCTGAATTATGGATTCAATACCCAAGTTGTTATTTTATTTAACAATTGAATAATATCCATAACAATATACTTTGTAGATGTACATATGTTTTACAACATCTAAGTACATAACTTTACATAGCCTCTGTTCTCATGATTCACAGATGCCTGTAGTTCCTAGGCTGTGGAAGATTGTGTAGTTCATTGTTTTCCATTATTGGATCATTGCAAGTTGGAAGACAAACAAGTATATAACTTACTTATATCATTCTTCATAGGTTCATAAGATCATAGGTGTGTACTAGGCTAATGCCCCTGGAGCCTTTGCAAGCCTAGCCCAAACAAATTGCCCAGGCACTATGCCACCTGATGTTAGTTCACAGTGCCCCTATCCAGTAGGGCAACTGGAGTGATCCCTGGGGTGAACTTTCTGTTACCCATTCACTTGTCAAGATTTCTCTTGAAGAGGGCCAGTGAGGTGCTCTGCTTGACATGAATGGGAAGCTTATTCCAGAGTATGGGCAGTCTTTGGGAGATGAACCTGTCCCTCCAGCATGTTCTGTTAATTGTGGTAATGAGACTGTGATCTCTGGAACATGTGGTGTGGTGGGAATTTGGATTTCTTTAGGTGTAGCATTTCATGTAGTGCTGGGTCAGACATGGCTTTGTAAGTCAAGCAGAGATCACCTCTAAGTAGACGATAAGAGATTGAGAACAGCTGAAGTTTCTTGAGTTTGTCCATGTAGGACATGTGTTTAAGGCCTAGGAACCTTTTTATGAGGTACTTTTGTGGCCTCTCCAGTTGTTGTAGGTGTCTGGACAGGTACATGCTAAATGAGGAGTTATATTCAATGACTGGTCTAATGAGGGATGAGTAGAGAGGGATGATGACCTCTTTCTTTCTGGATGCAAAATCTTTGGGACCTTCTGATCATAGTGGCAATGTGGTTGTTGAACGTAAGGTGGCTGTCGACCTTGGCGCCCAGATCTCTTACAGCCCCTTCAGTGTTCAGTGGGCTTCCATCAATGTGGTAATTCATGGGAACTGAGCTTTTTCCAAAGGAGATGAGAACGCATTTTTTGGAAATAAGCTTCATGCCATGGTTCCAACACCAGTCACTGGTCTCAGAGAAGCCCTTTCGTAGGATATCTGCATCACTTGGGGAGTTGATAATGACTCCTAGCTTGCAGTTATCAGCAAACCTGGTCAGCCAGAGTCCTTCTGTGTTGGCCTGGATTTCTGAGAAGTAGATACTAAAAAGGAGAGGGCCCAGGACCAAGCCCTGTGGGACTCCACTCATGATTGGTCGACAGTCCGACTTGGAATCCACAACTGTCACTCTGTGGATCCTGTCTGTGAGCCAATTTGCAACACACCTAGTGATGTAAGGATTGATGCCTAATTTGGTGAGTTTATCAATGATACCTGAGTGGGGAATGGTATCAAAGGCCTTGGCCAGGTTGAAGTAGGCTGTATGCACTGCCTTGCCCTCATCCACAGCCTTGGTGACTGCATCAAAGAAGTCAACCAGGTTCAGCAGGCAAGATCTCTCCTTGACAAAGCCAAACTGTGTGGGGTCAAGAGTTTGGAGATTGCCTATATCTTT
>NC_056726.1:1188915097-1189027597 GCF_019279795.1 Protopterus annectens
AGGTCCCCAATATCTTTATTTATGAGGTCCATGATGATCCTTTCCATAGCTTTGCAGACCAAGCTAGTCAGGCTTATGGGCCGATAGTTTCCAGGATCCGTTGAGGCACCACCTTTATGGAGAGGGACCACTGTTGCTGCACGCCACTCATTGGGCACATATCCTGTAGTAAGGCTGAGATTGAACAGTAGTTTTATGTTTGGGTTTAGCTCTTCTTTGAGTTCATGTAGGACGCAGCCCGGGACACCATCTGGTCCCATTGATGCTGTGTTTTTTGCTTTGGAGAGGGCGGCTCTTACCTGAGCATCTGAGATGTCAGGGGGGCAGCACTCTGCTGGGACAGATATTTGCCCTTTTGGTGGGGAGGGGGGGGAGTTTGCGCTGAACCTGTCAGCTAGGATGTTGGCAATGTCTGTGGGTTTGGTGTATTTTTTGTCATTTTGGACTAATTCTGAGCATATCTGGGAATTACCACCCAGGTTCCTAACATAACTAAAGAAAGCCTTGTGATTATCCTTAGTGTCCTGTGCAATTTTTCTCTCGAAGATGGCCTTAGACAATTTTATGTGTGCCCGTAGTTTTTTGCTAATACTGATCAGTGATGCCTTCCCTTTTTGGGATTTTGCTTTATCATTTAGTAGCTTCCTCCTTCTATTGTATAGTTTGTTTATGGCTGGGGTCCACCAGACAGGACGTCTGCCTTTGGAGGATTGGGTCTTGGTTTTATATGGGATCGCATGATCCATGCATTCCTGAAGGTGTTCATAGAATGCGTTTATAAAGGATTCTGCGGTCTGCGCCGTATTTTCCACAGGCCCGGGGGCTTTGAAGGATTCCACCTCAGTTTTGAGGAGTGTAAAATTTGCTTTAGAGAAGTTTTTCACTATGGTTTTCTGGGCAGGGGGTGGGGTCAGGATGTGAATATCCAGTGAGATTAGTTTATGGTCTGATCTTACCAGTGAGGGATACACTTCTGGTCTGGAGCATAGAGTCCCCATGTTGGTGATGATCAGGTCCAGTATGTTTTCCCCTCTTGTGGGAGTGGTAACAAGTTGTTCCATAGCATTTGAGTTTATAAATTCTAGGAACCTTTGGGCTAGGGTGTTGGAGCTAGAGTAATGCTCCCAGTCTATGTTTGGGTAGTTGAAGTCGCCCAATATAATGGTGTTTGGAGAGACCTTCATATTTTTCAGTGTTCTCAGGAAGGCCGAGTGGGGTTCCTGGGTTTGGGAGGGTGGTCTGTAGCAGGCTATAAACTGGAAGGCAGTTTTACCCACTGTTAGTTGCACATGGATAGTCTCTGATGCTTCGTGCTTTGCCACCAACCTGGAGGTGTGGGTATCTTTGATGAATATCGATACTCCCTCTCCTTTTGTGGTTTGGTCCAAGCTTTGGGGCCGAAAAGCATGGTATGAGGTATAACCTGGTAGTGCTGGGGTGCTCTCGGGAGCCCTGAACCAGGTTTCTGTTACTGCACAGATATCGATGTTCTCCATGCTAAGGAGAGTTTCGAGTGCGTGCATCTTGAGGTTTAGACTTCTGGCGTTGAGTAGCATTACTCTTAGTTTCTTATCCCTTGTGATACCTATGGAGGTGGGTTTGTCTTTTGAGCCTTGCCTAAAAAAGGCACTATGGGGGTAGCAAGAGCCATTGCCAATATCCGAAAGCCCAGGGGTGACAGGTGCAAGCCGTCCCTAGCGAAGCATCGTGGCTTGTCGAGCATATCATCCCAAGCTGACAGGCATTGGATCCCCTTTGAATGACACCAGTACTTAAGCCAATTGTTGAAATTGATCATCTTGTTTTCATATTATGGCATCATTCTTGGTGAGGGTAAGATGCTACTCAAGGTCAGGGTCATACCGGCCTGGGCTACATGCTCAGAGAGCTCCTTTATGTCTCTTTTCATGTAGTCCAGGGAGCTACGTCTCAGGTCATTCACACCAGCATGGACAATGACTGAGTCATATTTGTACTTGCCTTGGAGTGACCTGAGTGCTTGTGTTATGTGGCGGATCCTAGCACCCGACAGGCTGCTCACCATGACCCTCTCCTTGTTCAGCCTGGTGAGTGGGACGTCAGTGTGCCTGACGATAGAGTCACCTATTACAAATGTATCAGGTGTGTTGTTTAGTCTTAAGGGCTGTGACTGTTTGGCACACTGGCTTTGAGAGATATGTGTTGCATGTGTTTTGTTTTGGGGTAGCGGCTGCATGGGTGTCTGCTTTGGAGGTCTCTGCTGCTTTGGCAGATCTTTATTTAGAGCCTCCGAGTATGTTTTTGTGTGATTATTTGTTTGGTTTGCTGTCGTGGTAGGTCTATGTGAGACTGGAATTGTAGTGAGTGTGGTTTCCTTCTCCTCCTGACTGGTTATGCCAGTACTGAGTTGAGAGAGCTTAGCCTCCAGTTTGGCTATATGGTTGCATCTCTCACATGTGTTGGAATTTGTTGAGAGGAGGAGAGGGTTGTCTGTGTACATGAGACAGTTGTAACATTGCCTCAAGATTCCCAGATTCACCAGCTGGACCAGAGAGGAGATTGACAACTGACCTTTGGACATGCTAGAATAATATTGGGAATTCCTTAATAATTAAAAACCAGGGCCAGTGGGGAGTGAGGGTGTAGTGCTTTTAATTTTTAGTGCTGACTTATATAATTGCTTTAGTGAGCAAGTGCCAGGTAACTTAAGTGCAATGTGTTACAGGTAACTTAAATGCAAAAACGACAAACAGTAACTTTCTTTCAATTGAAACAAGGAAATAAGTACAGTAAGCAATGCAGATATCACTAGTGATCCACAGAAGCGCTGAGAAGCCGTATTAGGTGGAATTAGCGTTCCAGGAAATAACAAGCAAACAAACAATAAGCATATAAACAAAGCTAGATTCAGCAGGCCTGGATCTAGTCTATGCTACAGCAAACAAGGTGTACCAATTTCAGTAAGATACAGTTCAAATATTCAGGCACTATAAACCTTTAACCAGAAATTCCAAGCTCAGAAGGGCAGAGTCCAGCCTCTTCTCCCACAAGAGTGCAGACCACAAACCTTCTTAATGTAAAATAACTGGCCTGAAGCCCAAGTGCTTAAACCAGAACTAATACACTTTAAGAATAACAGACACTGGGTTCTCAATCAGCAGTTCCCAACTTAGAAGGCTGAAAGCTACCTGTCCTGCCACCACAGTGCATGCCACAAACCTTCCTAATGTAAAACAACTGGTCTGAAGCCCAAGTGCTTAATCCAAAAGACTTAGAATGACAGCTAAACTTTAATCAAGTTACTACCAAGCAGTAATAAATACAATTGAATACTTTAGAGAATGCCTGGATTAGTGCTCAAGTTACACAAACAAAGCTAGATCCAGCAGGCCCGAATCCAGTCTATGCCACAGCAAACAAGGCACCAACTTCAGTAAGAAGCAGTTCAGATATGCATGCACTATAAGCCTTCAATCAGAAATTCCCAGCTCAGAAGGGCAGAGTCCAGCCTCTCCTCCCACAAGAGTGCAGACCACGAACCCTCTTAATGTAAAATAACTGGCCTGAAAGCCCAAGTGCTTAAACCAGAATTAATACACTTTTAGAATAACAGACACTGAGCCCTCAATCAGCAGTCCCCAACCTAGAAGGATGTAAGCTACCTGTTCTGCCACTACAGTGCAGACCACAAACCCTCTCAGTGCAAAACAACTGGTCCGAAGCCCAAGTGTTTAAACCAGAAGGCTTAGAATGAGTTACACCAAGCAGTAATAAATACAATTGAGTACTTTTAAGATGATGCAAAAGTAAAAAAAAGTAGGTAGAAACACAAGTACAGTAAAAGCAGATGAAAGTTTTTTTTTTTTTTTTTTTTTTTTCTGAACAAGTGCTGAGATCAAAGAAACAGATTTGAGTGCTGAAACTAGAAAACTGGCTAGTTATAGGAAAAAAAATCTAAGCTAGAAGGCTTCCCTCCAACACAGAAGGGCTTGGGGGCTCAGAAGCCTACAAATAGTCTATACCACTTAACAGGAAAGGCAGGAAACAAGCTTAAATTTCTTTTTTTTTCTGTTTCCCAGATGCTCTCTTTGTACACAGTAGGAGTGCCTGAAATCAGAATATGATCTCACTGCACTCAGTTGAGTGAGCAAATGAGATGGGCCCAGAAGGAGTATCCAAACACAAATTTACAAGAGGGGCGGGCAGCTGCAAGGCCACTAAGATTAACACCAAAACAAAAACAGGGAGAGTGGGTGGGACTAACTGAAGAGCAGAGTGAAAACTTCCAGTTCAGCTAATATTCCTTCCACACAGTTACAATCAATTTAAATACTGTATGTTTTTGAAAAAAAAAAGTAGATAAAGGTACTTAAATTCTCTTATACGTCCAGCTGAATATAGCAAGTTCTTAGCCGGCCAAAGCTGAGGTTTTTAAGCAGAAAATATTTCACACTGTACCACTTAAATAGGCAAGGACAGGAAATCAAAGAATGTGACTACCCCCACACCTGTAATTACTAGCAAATAACAAAATTCAGCAAACACTGACTAACTTCCAGTTCAGCTAATATTTCTTCCACACTGAAGAGCAGAGTGAAAACTTCCAGTTCAGCTAATATTCCTTCCACACAGTTACAATCAATTTAAATACTGGATTTTTTTGAAAAAAAAAAGCAGATAAAGGTACTTAAATTCTCTTATACGTCCAGTTGAATATAGCAAGTTCTTAGCCGGCCAAAGCTGAGGTTTTAAGCAGAAAATATTTCACACTGTACCACTTAAATAGGCAAGGACAGGAAATCAAAGAATGTGACTACCCCCACACCTGTAATTACTAGCAAATAACAAAATTCAGCAAACACTGACTAACTTCCAGTTCAGCTAATCTTTCTTCCACACTGAAGAGCAGAGTGAAAACTTCCAGTTCAGCTAATATTCCTTCCACACAGTTACAATCAATTTAAATACTGTATTTTTTTGAAAAAAAAGCAGATAAAGGTACTTAAATTCTCTTATACGTCCAGTTGAATATAGCAAGTTCTTAGCCGGCCAAAGCTGAGGTTTTTAAGCAGAAAATATTTCACACTGTACCACTTAAATAGGCAAGGACAGGAAATCAAAGAATGTGACTACCCCCACACCTGCAATTACTAGCAAATAACAAAATTCAGCAAACACTGACTAACTTCTAGTTCATCTAATATTTCTTTCACACTGAAGAGCATATATATATATATATATCTATATATATATATATATATATATATATATATATATATATATATATATATATGCATATATACACATATATCATCTATATATTTGCATCTATCTATACCAATATATATATAGATAGATATATCTAGATATATAGATATAGATATATAGAAATATATAGACTGATGGACATATGCGTTGGAGGACTAAAACAACAGCCTGGCATGCAGTGTTACAGGTAGAAGATTGATAGCTGGTGATATTTAGCCAGACCAGTGTGTGCCTGTGTGCCTGTTTTCAGATATATATTTTGAGAATACTATATATATCAGATGTAAATACGCTGCTTAGACAGGCATTTTTCAATCATAAGTGATAGGCAAATAACAGCCAATCCTAATGTAGGTTATGAAATGTATGGCAAACCAATTGCTTCTATAGTGACACTATTGAACAGAAAAATATGTATGACGTATTTTTCAATATTGAAACAGAGTGTATGTGGGTGGGTGGTAAATGAACCCACTGACATTCTCACCAGTATGAGAACAAAGAGGCTTAATATGAAGATCCCTTTATCCAGCTATCCAGGAGGAGGCATAAAGAAGCCTATTGTGTGGTCATAGTGATACCATTGATGTAGGCCTGTACTGACAGATGTGACACTGTGTATGAAACGTATGCATTATTTTAATGCATAGTAATGCTACTATTATGAGTCAGGCATTTTTATGACAATATACCTACTCATTCTGATTTTGATCATTTTTATTTCCTGTACTTCTCAGAAAGCTTAAAATGTAGTCTAGCTACTTATTTCACTGAATTTCTGCCTAGAAGTCATTTTCCAGTTGTGCACTTGCCTTGCTTTATTTAAAACATTTAAATTTTCAAATTTCTAATTTTGCAAAGTTTTAATTCAGTTTACTGTTCTGGGCTATACATTCAAGTGCATTAGCCTGTCTGTGCTTATTTACTGTATAAGTGCATTGTTTAGCCTGATTTAACCAAAAAAAAAAATCTATCTTGTTTGCTAATTTCCTGCCTTTTCTAACTAGAATAGCCCAGTTTCCAGGCTTTGCTGGTTTCAGGACTTTAGTTTCAGTGTTCAGAGCTATCCAGTCCTTACTGTGGTAGAGGGAGGTCCTACTGCTTACCAGTGAGAGTGGGAGCATTGTACTGTCTATCTAACACTAGAAGAGTGGTTTCCAGCTCTGAAATTGCAATTTTACTGGCCATTTTGGGCTGATTTTTATCCCTTTCAACTTTCTGGCATAAATACGCATGTTTTCACGCATTTGCGCACTGCGGGGCTAAGGTTAAACTATTCCCGGTGCCAGAAAGTCTGCTCTTTGAATTTTCCCTTAGAATTAGCTAGTTTATCAGCAGTAGCACTAAAATCTGTATATCTGTGACTTGCACTTGCTCTAAAACTTGCTAAAAAGCACTAGGAAGCCTTAATTTGTTGCAAGCACTCAACTCTTCTTGGTAATATGGAGAAAATAGTTGTAGGCACTAGACAGCCTATAATTGCAAGTACCTTGCCAAAGAGTAAGGGAAAACAGCTCTTGTACTACACAAAGAAAGCACCTAACCAGGCATGTCCAAGAGTCAGCTTCTGATGATTTCTCCTGTACACCTGGCGAATCTGGGCATACTGGGGCAATGCAGCAATTGCCTCATGTACACAGACAACCCTCTCGTCCTACCACCAAACACTTCAACCTGTGAGAGATGCACTTACATAGCCAAACTGTAAGCAGAACTCTCTCCAGTCAAGTTTGTACTAGATAGTCAAGAGGAGAAGGTTAACACCCACACAACACATCAAACAACACATAGTCCTTCAAAACCCACAACATCAAAACCCACACATAGCAACACAAAACCCACATATGCAGAGGCTCTTAACATTACCCTGCCCAAGCAACAAGGACCTCCAAAGCTGAAATACAAACACCACCCCCAAACACAACCAAAGCGTCACATAGTTCACAACACCAGTGTGCCACCCAACAGCAGCCCCTAAGGCAAGACAACCTACCCAACACTTTAGTCATAGATGACTCTATAGTCAGGCATACTGATGTCCCACTCACCAGGCCAGGATCCGCCACATAATGCATGCACTCAAGTCACTCCACAACAGATACAAATATGACTCTGTCATTGACCATGTTGGAGTGAATGACTTGAGACGCACCTACCTGGACTACATGAAAAGAGACATAGAAGAGCTCTCAGATCATGTAGCCCAGGCAGGTATGACCCTAGCTCTGAGTAGCATCCTGCCATTGCCCAGAATTATACCACAATATAAGGATAAAATGACTGACTTCAATAATTGGCTAAACTTCTGGTGTCATTCAAAGGGGATCCATCTATCTGTCTGGGATGACATGATCGACAAACTGCGATGTTTTGCAAGAGATGGTTTGCACCTGTCACCCCTGGGATTCAGGTTACTGGCTAAGGCTCTTGCCACCCCTATAATGCTTTTTTTAGGCAAGGTTCAAAGACAAAATTACCACTGTAATGGGTAAAAGCAAGCAAAATCTGAAGGTAATGCTACTCAGTGCTAGAAGTCTAAACCTCAAGATGCAGTCTCTCAAGGCTCTCCTAAAAATGGAGAACATCGATATCTGTGCAGTAACTGAGACCTGGTTCGAAGCTCCAGAGAGCACCCCTGCAATACCAGGCTACAACTCATACCACACTTTTTGGCCACCAAACCAGGAGCGAAACACAAAAGGTGGAGGAGTGTCCATATTCACCTTCATACCTCCAGGCTGGTTGCCCAACACAATGCAGCTGATATTCTCCAGGTGCAACTAACACTAGACAAGATGGCAATACAAATTGTAGCTTGCTACAGATCCCCCACCATGCCCCAAGATTCTCATTACACCTTTCTAAACATACTGGAAAATATTAAGATACAACCAAACACCCTAATACTGGGTGATTTCAACTAGCCTGCCATTAAATGGGAAAACTACACCTGTACCAACACCTTTGTTCAATGGTTATTGGAATTCATAAATTCCAACACCCTAGAGCTACTAATTCATAGTCCCACAAGGGGTACCAATATTCTAGACCTGGTCATTACCAACATGGGAGATCAATGCTCCACACCAGTGGTCACCCCCTCGTTGGTCAGATCAGACCACAAGCTAATCACCCTTGACATCCACATCCCACTCCCACCCCCTTTAAGGAAACCTCTGTAAAAAACTTCTCCAAAGCCAATTTCATGCTTTTCAAGTCAGAAGTACCAGACTTCATAACACCCATGCAGATGGGAACTGGAAGTTCAACTGCTGAATCCTACACTAAGGTGCTGTCCGAGCACATTTACTCATGCATGGACCAAGCCATCCCAAATAGAACCAAGACGTTGTCCTCTAAAAAAAGCAACTCAATCTGGTTGCCCACTGCCATAAACAAGCTGTACAACAGAAAGAAGAAACTGTTGCAGAAAAGAGGAAGAACCCAGGATTCAAAAAACTCCCTCACCAGCCTCAGTAGAAAGCTGAGATCCCTCATAAAATCTTCCAAAACTAATTATGAAAACAAAATTGCCAAAGATTCCAAAGACAACCACAAAGCATTCTATAGCTATGTAAAGAATCTAAATGGCAATACTCAGATCTGCTCTGAGCTACAGCAGAATGCACTAGAAATACTGATCCCAAGGATATTGCCAATATCCTGGCAGATAGATTCAGTGCTAACTTCACCCCCCCTCCCACCCCCAAAAGGGCCCATCTCAATACCAAAAAAATGCCAAATTTCAGTAATCACAGCCACTCAGATAAAAACAGTACTCTCCAAAGCCAAGAATACAGCATCCATGGGACCAGATGACATCCCGGGCTGTGTACTGCATGAACTACAAAATGAACTGGAACCTCACCTATTTGTCATGTTTAATCATAGCCTCACCTCAGGCTTTGTGCTCACAGAGTGGTGCACAGCTACACTCATCCCACTCCACAAGGGGGGATCCACTTTGGATCTCAGGAGCTACCGTCCCATCAGTCTGACGAGCCTGATCTGCAAGGCCATGGAGCGTATTATCATGGGAGTTATAAACAAAGACATTGGCAACCTTTAAACACTGGACCCCGCCCAGTTTGGGTTCATGAAGGGCCGATCTTGCCTCCTGAACCTGATTGACTTCTTTGAATCAGTATCCAAAGCCATGGATGAGGGTAAGGTAGTTCACACAGCCGACTTGGACCTCACCAAGGCTTTTGATACTATCCCCCACTCTGAAATCATAGATAAACTTACTAAGCTGGGCATTAATGCCTACATCACTCAATGGGTTGCAAACTGACTTACTGACAGAATACACACTGTAAAAGTAGCCAACTCCAAGTCCAGCTCCAGACAAGTGACAAGTGGTGTACCACAGGGTTCTGTCCTGAGAACACTCTTGTTTGGCATCTAATTCTCTGAAGTACAGGCCAACACTAAGGGACTCTGGCTTACAAAGTTTGCAGATGACTGCAACCTGGGAGCCTTTATCAAATCCCCAAATGATGTGGATATACTACAAAAGGGCCTTACCAAAACAGATGCCTGGTGCCAGAGCCATGGCTTCAAGCTAAATGCCAGAAAATGCATAGTTGTCCCTTTTGGGAAAAACCACGTACCTGTGAACTACCACATTGGTGGCAGTACCATAGACACTGAAAGTGTGATAAAAGACCTAGGGACACAGGTGGACAGTGGTCTCTCCTTTGATAACGACATGGCCAAAACAGCTAGAAGATTCATTTACATGGCACACCTCATCACTAAGGGCTTTTCATCCAGAAAAAAGGAGATCATTGTTTCTCTGTACTCATTAGACCCATTGTAGAATACAATGCCCCATTTGGTATGTACCTCACAAGACATCTGCAACAACTAGAAAGGCCACAGAAATACCTCATAAAATCACAGGCCTGAAGCAGATGCCTTATGCTGACCATCTAAAGAAACTCCATCTATACTCTGTCACATATCGCCTACTCAGATGCAATCTCTACCTAACATACAAGGCCATGTCAAACCCAGAGTCGTTGGACATGCTACACTTAAAGAAATCCCTCTGAGCCACATGCTGCAGGGATCTTAACCTTGTCAGCATGATGAATAGAACATGCCGGAGGGATAGGTTCCTGTCCCAGAGGCTCTCCATACTCTGGAATAGGCCGCCCATACATGTCAGGCAGAGCGCCTCAATGGCCCTCTTCAAGATGAACCTTGATAATTGGATAGGAGATAAGAAATTCACCCCAGGGATCACATCAGTAGCCCTAAATTCACCCCAGGGATCACATCAGTAGCCCTGCTAGACAGGGGTCCAGGAAAGTAAATATTTGTGGGAAGCAATAACCAGGGAATCGTTATGGCGAGGCTTGTATAGGCCCTAGGGCTGATAGCCTAGTACCTATCTATGAACCTATGAATCCTATACTTCTCAACTGTACAGGTTTTTGCAGAATGTCCAGATTTTTGCCTCATATTTTTGGTGTGTTTCTCCTAAAATCAGTTATTTTCTGGCAAATAGTTGTGGATCAAAGCCATTACATGATGACATACATTTGAGTATAAGACTCCACATCCTTCAGAAAATTCATGCTGATGCAAAACCTATTATTCTATCAATGTTCTAAGCTTGTGAGAGCAATATTTAAAATCTGTCCCTATTTGTCCCCCTGTCATTTTAGGCTTTGTCCAGAATTTTTGCTGTAAGAGGTTGGGAGGTATGACTCATCCTGATGCTCCTGTACACTTATTAGCCTATTCCTTTTGATCTTATCAGGGGATAGACATAAACAGTGCATAATGACATATTTGATGGTGGCATACAGTGGTAAGTTATTTGGATAATTGAAATAATTTATACTTAAAGTAAAGAGGTGGTGACTGTGCATTAACTTCTTCCTTCCATCGTCAAAGTAGGACGGTATAGTGACACCTTATGAAATTATAATGGTGATCGCATTATTTCCCTGTTTGCAGGATGTGTCACTGTAATGGCAACAGCACTATTTCCATTTTTGTGGGATGCCAGTTGTACAGATAACTGCCTTTCCAAAGCTGTTCCAGAAATCAGTCTTACGATGTGACAGTATAGCCCTGTACTCTTTATGGAAGATATCCAGAAAAATCTTGGATTCCTTCTTACATTACCTCTATGCTGTAAAATGGAACACTGCACTCTCCTTCTCCACCCATGATATCTCACCTTGCAAAACACAAAGACCATGTATAAACAAAGTCCAAACAAAAGCTGGCTCAGGAGGAGCCATGGTAAAACTACAATTTATTGAACTTTAATAAATAGAAAATAAAATAAAGATTAGCACTTTTTATTCACTTCAAGTTCATAAGAAGTGAATGAACACACTAATCTTTTTTTTATTTTGTGTTTATTAAAGTTTACTAAATTGCAGTTTTACCATGGATCCACCTGAGACAGCTTTTGTTTGGATGATATCTCACCTTAAAGACTCTCAAGGGAAAATGGCAGACAATTGGCACCCAGAACAATTTGTGTGTGTTGCATCTGCCACATAATGCTGGGCATCAGTAGGCACCTCATTTACACGATGGGTGGCAAGTTCAGAAAACATAGCCATTCTATTACTGTTTCCAGTGCCACTTTAAGGTATACAACATAACATTCCTCAACTGTTATTTTGTTAATATCCACTAATCTGGGAAGCAGTGTTAGTAGACAACATTTACTTTGTGTTTTTCTGAACCAGATCATGTGTATTCTTTCATTCATTATACTCATTTAAAGGCATCTGTGCACATACTGCAAATCTGTAAGCATGTGTGAGATAAATCTTATTCTTCATCATCAGTGTTTTTTACCAAAAGGAACAGAATAAATAACGAGTAGAGCACAGTGATAGTAAAAGAGAAAAGAAAGTGACAAATATGTACATACTAGAATTTTAGAGGTGGGTATTTTGTAAGATACTCTTGTTACTGCACATTAACTTTATGGATATACATACATGTGTATACTCATAAACTCACATATACACATACATGCAAACACAGGCTCACAAGCACACCTCTTTATCTATGTGGCTAATAAATTAAAGTTTATCTCTGACAGAAAATGTGAAAGAAAGAGGATAGAGACATGGCTAAGGGGAATATAACTATAAAACATATTCAAAACATACTAGAGCAATCATTTTCTAGTAAAAAATGCAAACAATAGGAAAAATGTGGTTTTAAACATGTAAGGATTTACATATATAATAAGCTGGAGTGCTTGTTTTGCTTGGTTGCTGTACTCTGCCTGAATATTGCTGATCTCTCTCTGCATTATATTTTCCCACCCACCTGCACAACTGTTGTTGTATTCTTAATCTTGGTGGTTTTTGAAATGCCTACCCTGACTATAAATCTGATTTTGAACACTGATCCCAGTTCCATCTCATAAGTGCATTCTACTGAGTACAGAGAGATCATTTCAGATGGCCCACCCCCTTAGTTTCTTAACCTTGAATTATCTAGTGTTTCCTCCTTTCCTACCTACCTTAAACCAATTGCACTGTATTCAATTGCTTTTACTGTATTTGTGTTTCTTCAAAATTGGTTACTTTGTTTTGGTTTTGCTGCTTGTTCTTAAAGATTTTCAATTGAATTTACTCTGCTACATTTATTACTGCATGATACTAGACTTGATTAAATTGTAACTGTTATTCTAAGCCTCTTAGTTTTGGTTTAAGCATGTGGGCTTCAGGCCAGATAATTTTACATTAAGAAAGTTTGTAATCTACACTCTTGTGGCAGGAGAGGTAGCTTACATCCTTCTAAACTGGGAATTTCTGGTTGAAGACTTAGTGTGTCTGTTATTCTAAAAGTGTTGTAGTTCTGGTTTAAGTGCTAGGGCTTCAGAACAGTTATTTTACATAAAGAAGGATTGTGGTCTACGCTCTTGTGGGAGGACAGAATAGCCTCTGCCCTTCTGAGCTGGGAGTTGCTAGTTGAAGGCTTATTGTGCCTGCTTATTTGAACAGTTTTCTTACTGAAATTGTTGCACTTTGTATGCTGTAGCATAAACTAGATTCAGACTTGCTGAATCTACTTTTGCTTGTATAACTTGAACACTAAACCAAGCCATCTTTTGTTGGAGAGCATTCCTCTGCACCGTAGTCACAGGAGTATACAGATAAAACTCATCTGATTGAAAGTTGCTGGAACAGGGCTCAGTTTTGAGGATTTTTTGGCTAATTTTTTAAATCAGTTTATTCTTATTTCCTAAATAAACACCACATTTGCATGAGTTTGTCCCTGTTTAAGCAAAGCTCCACAGAGTTTGGTGACCAGCTGCTGCTCTGCTGCATTTATCTGATCAATAAAAGGCATTTGCTGATTTCTGCAAAGCTTAATTAGAATTTTTAGTGTATATTGCACATTTGAACTGCATTTTTACCATATCACTGCTTATCTGAACTGGTTCTATTTTCTGAAATTGTTGCACTTTGCTTACTGTAGCATAGACTAGATTCAGACCTGTGTTTTTACAGTGGAGTATACATTCTACTTGGTTCTCATTCAACCATCACAGTAACATATGCTGTATGCCATGTGTGTGTGTGTGTGTGTGTGTGTGTGTGTGTGTGTGTGTGTGTGTGTGTGTGTGTGTGTGTGTGTGTGCATGCGTGTGTGCATGCGTGTGTGTGTGTGTGTGTGTGTGTGTGTGTGTGTGTGTGTGTGTGTGTGTGTGTGTGTACCATACAATTCTGCATACAATGCATTCCGCAAGGTTGCAGTAGAATCAAAACATGTGACATTTCTGTGTATATTACAGCATGAAAACACGTGGGTGAAACAAGAATTATCTGCCCATGTAATCAGTATGATATTCTATTGCTGTACATTATAGAGCATTTCATGATGGTAGGTTTACACATGCACACTGCATGTGTCAATGTGACGGCTGAATAATAATTGTGTGGGATGTTTATCTGCTCCTTTGAAAAATATGTGGAGGCTACCAGCCTATTTAGATAGAATTTTGTAGATAATTCTATGTCATTGTAAATATGAATATAATCCACAGGCTTGTCCTCTTAAAATGTAAGAAAACTGTGTTAAATGTTGAGTTTAAAAAATGTAACCACAGTGCACTCTGCTGGAAGAAAGCTGATAAGTCAAGCATTGTATGACTGTTTGATCTCAAGGCTCGGAAACATAATGTCTGGACTGAGGAATTCCTTATATTGTTTTGAGACCAGTTAAATGCTAGATTTTACATATATAATATCTTTTATTGCTGTAGTTTCCTGGTCAGGTTTAAGATCAAAGAAATGTTAAAACTCCAAGTTTCTGTTAGCCTGGGAACCAGAGAAGAATGATGTAATCTAAAATGAGTCAGCAGTGATGTATTATTTTTAAGACTTTCTCAGAGACAGCAAATCAGAGCATTTTGGATTTTGTCTGAAGAACATCACTCACCAGTACTCTGCCTTTGCTCTATATGTAAGTTTATTTAGATCTGTGATTGCTCTTATGGTTACATATGAATTTAGTCAGATTTAGTCTAGATGTTTTCTATATTTATGTCAGACTATTCTACAGTATTATTTTAAGCATTTTCCTGTGATTTCTGAACTTTTGACTAGCACTGTGTTGAATTGAGAAGATTTGCCTTGTTTTTTATTATTTATTAAATATTTTTAAACCTTTCAACTATGGCTGTTTTGTGTAGAGATAATTTAAGCTCTAGAGTGCATTGCATATATATAGTGATACTGTACACAACCACTGCAATAAGCCTTGCTGTTCATCCACTTACTATTTGGACAAGAATATTGCACAGTAGTAATTGGGCACCCTTTGGTAAGGGCCTTTTTAATAGCTGATACGAGTAGTTGGTGGTAGTCACTACTACCTTATAGCCTGGCAGGAGGGGGCATAGCTGGAGAACCTGTGCCAGCCTTCTCCAGGAGTGTCTGCGTGTTTGCATTTAAACAAAATCTCAAAGTGTGTGTGTGTCAGCTACTTGAGCAGGGACCTGAAGCACTGGGCAGACAGGGAGGGCACTGGAGGTTTTGGCTTGACTACTTGGCTGAGATCTGTACCCTATAGCTGTGCCAGTGAAGAGTCTTATTGGAGATCTGGACAGAAAGGAAGAAACCATCCCTGGTCTGACTGTGATCTCTCTGTGCTCTTAAGGGAAATTGTATTTTACTGTGTGTGTATTTGTTATCCCTCCCAATGTGGACACCCCTCACTGGTGTTAGTGGTGAGGATTGAAGCTCCTTGATTACTGGGTCAGTGCATTGGCATCCCATATTAATTGGTAGACAGTGGTGGGATATCCACACCACATATTAATTGCTTGGCAATTGGCTTGTAGTGGTGTGGATAGTGAATTCCTGTAGCTTGTGCACAGTGATCAATATTCAATATTCAGATCACAATTATTTTATATCTTTTGTTAGCTTAGTTAGTTAAGGAGAGCAGGCAACGTGTCAGCAGAGTAGCATGACAAGCTGACAAGGGGGCAGTTGGCTGAGATGTGCCAGACTAAGGGACTGGTGCATGGAAACCTGACTAAGGCAGACATGATTGCAGCTTTGGTCACAGCTGCATCAGAAAACAGCAATCAGGAGGGTGATCAGACTGGTCGTGGAGATGCACAACACTGAGAGAATGGACAGCTCAACCTTTCTGCAGAGAATTTAAAAATCCATCTGGAGTTAAAGAGACTTGAGTTGGAGGCAAGGCATTTGGAAACAGAAGCAGCAGATAGACTGAGATGTCTACAGGGTGAGGAGCATGAGAAACAGCTATGCCTGGAAGCTGAGGAGAAGGAAAGGCAGAGGCAGCATGAAAAGGAGATGCTGACTCTTTGCCAGAGATATGGAGGTAATGAGGAAGGGAGTAACCAGACCCCAGAACCACAAAACGTCAGTAAATTTCTTCTGCAGTTTACAGAGGGGGATAATTTTGATAGTTTCATTCATATGTTTGAAAGGGTATGTAATCAGTATGATGTTGACCAAAGGCTCTGGGTACAGTTCCTGACCCCCTTACCCCATGGTAAAGCTGTAAATGTACTTTCCAAACTGTCAGACAATGATTTCTTAAATTATAATGCTGTTAAGAATTGCCTGTTAGACTTTTTTAAGCTAACACCTGAAACTTATAGGAAAACGTTTTGTGAGCATAGACACAAGGCAAAAGACACTGTGTGTGATTATGTTGCTGAACTGAGCACTTATTTTCATAGGTGGGTGAGTGGATGTCAGATCACCACTTTTGAAGAGATGGCAGACCTTTTGATGAGGGAACAAGCCCTTAGCACTTTGCCTGAAGACATGAGGATCTGGTTAGTTGATAGACAATGTTGCTACTTCAGATGAGTTGGGGAAGAAGGGAGACCTATACCTAGTAAGCAGGCCATCCCTGCAAAGGAAACAAACCCCCAGTACTGCTCATGGGTCTAAAGGAGCCCATGGTGGCCAGCCCAGACTGCCCCAACAAAATTTGTCAGTAGCAGGCGAAGCCATTAGTCCAGGTACACATCCAGGACCTAGGGTTAAATGTTTTGAATGCAACCAGTAGGGCCATGTGGCATATAGATGTCCACAGAGGCAAGGTAGGGAACATAAGATGAGGGTACCAGTAAGTGGGAAGGACAAAATGCCTATAGTAGGTTGTCTTGAGACAACAGGTGTACCAAACTACCATCATGCAGATATCCTGATAGGGAAGGATTTTGATGAGGCAGTACTATGTGTTAATGCAGTTAGACACAATCCAGCTTTGAGACAAGCATTTGGGTCTGGTAGCCTGGGAGAGACCCAGGCAGACCACATACTTGCAGCCAGGACTGGTGAGGTGGTTACTTCAGGGAGGGAGCTACTCTGTAGCAGTGAGACTGAATGTGAGCCACAGCTGCTTGTGGGTACTGATGTTCCCTTGGACAGAGTGACTGCAAAGGTAGAGGTGAGTAGTAGTACCCAGGCTAACAGTGTGGCACCACTGTCAGAGGATGCCAGACTTCCTGTAGAAGGGGAGCTGGCAAGGGTTACAAAGAGAGAGTTGAGACAGGCTCAGCTCTCAGACTCTACATTACAAGGCTTGAGGCAGGTAGCTAGTGAGGCACCTGATTCTCAAGGGAAGGTGGAATCTGTATACTAGGACAAAGGGTTACTGTATAAAGAGTGTACCCCTGAGGGAGGGCTAGAAGGTGAGAGGATACAGCAGTTGGTAGCACCTAGAGCCTACAATTTGGCACTTCTAGCCATAGCCCATGATATTCCCTTTGCAGGTCATATGGGCATAAAATGTACAAAGAGACATATTGTGCAGAATTTCTATTGGCCTGGAAATTCCAGAGATGTAACAGGGTACAGCAGGACCTGTGAGCAGTGCCAAAAGGTAGGCAAGGCAGAAGGCAAGGTGAGAGCTCCTTTTATGCCTTTGCCTGCAATTGAGGAGCCATTTCAGAGGGTAGCTATGGATATTGTGGAGCCTCTGAGTACCCCAAGTTCCACAGGGAAAAAGTATATCCTAGTGGTAGTAGATTATGCTACACAATACCCTGAGGCAGTGGCTTTGTCTTCCATTGAGGCAGAAAAGGTGGCAAATGCTTTGTTAGAGATTTTCAGAAGGGGAGGTTTCCCAAAAGAAATACTGATTGACAGAGGTGCTAATTTCATGTTAGACCTGCTGGCTTGTCTGTGGAAGTACTGTGGGGTGAAATACCTGAAGACCAACCACTACCATTCCCAAACTAATAGTCTTGTTAAGAAGTTAAACTCTGCAATCATATCCAAGCTATGGGCATTTGCAGACCAGTTTAAGATGGAGTGGGACAAATATCTGACCCATCTGTTGTTTGCTTACAGAGAGGTTCTGCAGGAGTCCACAGGGTTTTCACCCTTTGAGTTGCTGTATAGGCATAAGGTGAGAGGGCCTCTAGATTTAATTTGTGATGAGAGGGAAGGTGGGGATGAATCCCACAAACAGCCTGTTGTGGCATATGTCCTAAACCTCAGAAAAAGGCTTAGGGAACTCATGGGCTTGGCCCAGGAAAACCTGGTAGAACCCCAACAACAGAAAAAGGTCTGGTATGACAGGAATGCTTGAGCTAGAGAGTATGCTGTATGGAAGCAGGTAATGGTTCTCATTCCTGTCAGACACAACAAGCTGCAAGCAGACTTGGAGGGACCCCACAAGGTGGTAAGCGACGTAAGGGATGTTAACTACCTGGTAGAACTGCTAGGTAGGAGGCAAGGGCACAAATTGTACCATGTTAACATGCTGGAACCTTACCATGATAGGGCAGCCCTTGTGCTGAATATTTGCTGTGGATTGCAGGAGGAGTCTGAGGGAGATCTGGTGATTGATCTCCTCAGTGAGGCTCGGACTGACACCTCAGTGGATGGGGTAACAATGTCCCAGCAGCTATATCCTACCAATGTTTGAGAAATCTGAGCAGTGCTAAAAGAGGTTGTGGACATGTTCACTGGAAAACCAGGGTGCACCCACCTGGTGCAGCACCAGGTGGATACAGAACCCCAAAGGCCTATTAGGCAGGCCCCTTATAGTGTGTCTGAGAAGAAGGGATACAGGAGTTGTTGGAACTAGGGGTAATACAAGAGTCTAACAGTCCCTGGGCCTCCCCAGTGGTGCTGGTGCCAAAGAAGGATGGCAGCACCAGGTTCTGTGTGGACTACAGGAAATTAAATAGTCACACAGAGTCAGATGCCTACCCCATGTCTAGGATAGATGAGGCCCTAGACCAGCTGGGTGGGGCTAAGTATCTTACCTCCACTGATCTTACCAAGGGTTACTGGCAGGTGCCCTTGCCTCCCAGTGCTAGAGAGAGGTCAGCCTTTGTGAATCCTTTTGGCTTGTATGAGTTCACAAAGATGACCTTTGGGATGAAAAATGCCCCAGTGACTTTCCAGAGACTGGTAGATCATATCCTAACAGGAGCAGGAGGGTTTACCCTTGCTTACCTGGATAATATTGCCATCTACAGCCATTCCTGGCAAGAGCACCTTCAGCATGTCAGGGAGGTGCTGGGCAGACTACAGAGGGTAGGGTTGAGCATTAAGCCCAGCAAATGCCAGGTGTGTATGGCAGAGGTCTCCTATCTGGAACATAGAGTGGGCAGTGGAAGATCAGGCCAGAACCTGTCAAAGTGGAAGCCATTCAGGCGTGGCCTGCACCTGTTACCAAAAAGCAAACAAGTCTATTCTTAGGGACAGCAGGGTACAGAAAGTTTGTCCCCAGTTATAGAACCATAGCTGCTGCCCTCACAGTCATGACAAGGAAGAACAGGCCAGATAAGGTAGTATGGACCACAGCTTGTGAGCAGGCATTCCAGAAGCTTAAAAAAGCTTTGGGAGGACCCCTGTGTTAGCCAGTCTAATAATTTGTTGTGCAGGTGGATGTTTCAAACCATGGGGTGAGGGCTGTACTTAGCCAGATTTCTTCAGAGGGGGAAGAGCACCCAGTAGTTTATCTAAGTTGTAGGCTTCAACCCAGGGAGGAATGTTATGCAGTTGTAGAAAAGGAATGTCTAGCCATAGTGTGGGCACTGCACAAACTTCAGCCGTATCTATATGGAAGAAAATTCACTGTAGTTACAGAACACAATCCCCTAACATGGTTACACAGAGCCAGCCAGCAAAAGGCTAAATTGATAAGTTGGAGCCTAGGGTTGCAAGCATATGATATGTCAGTGCAGCACTGCAGTGGGATTAGCAACACCAAAGCAGATGGGCTCTCAAGACAGGGAATGGGGTAAGGTATATTTAGATAGACCTAACCCTCTCAAGCAATGTTTCTCAAGGGTCACTAGAAAAACTAGCTTGAGTTCTTCAGGGGGGAAGATATGTGAAGAATATGTGGAGGCTGCCAGCCTAGCAAGGTAGAATTTTGTAGCTAATTCTATGTCATTGTAAATATGAATATAATCCACAGGCTTATCCTCCTAAAATGTAAGAAAACTGTTTTAAATGTTGAACTTCAAAAATGTAACCACATTGCACTCTGCTGGAAGAAAGCTGATAAGTCTAGCATTGTATGACTGATCTCACGACTCAGAGACATAATGTCTGGACTGAGAAATTTCTTATATTGTTTTGAGACCAGAGTAAATTGCTAGCGTTTACGTATATAATGTCTTTTATTGCTGTAGTTTCCTGGCCAGGTGCAAGATCAAAAAATGTTAAAACTCTGAGTTTCCGTTAGCCTAGGAACCAGAGAAGAATGATGTAATCTAAAATGAGTCAACAGTGATGCATTATTTTTAAGACTTTCTCAGAGAGAAAGGATCAGAGCATTATGGATTTTGTCTGAAGAACATCACTCACCAGTACTCTGCCTTTGCTCTATATGTAAGTTTATTTAGAACTGTGATTGCTCTTAGGGTTACATTGAAATTTAGTCAGATTTAGTCTAGCTATATATTTATATCAGACTATTCTACAGCATTATTTTAAGCATTTTTCTGTGATTTCTGAACTCTTAGCTAGCACGGTGTTGAATTGAGAAGGTTTGTCCTGTGTTTTTATTTATTAAATATTTTTTAACCTTTCAACTGTGGATGTTTTGTGTAGAGATAATTTAAGCTCTGGAGTACATTGCATGTATATAGCGATACTGTACAAAGCCACTCCAATAAGCCTTGCTGTTCACCCACTTACTATTTGGATAAGAATATTGCACAGTAATAATTGGACACCCTTTGGTAAGGGCCTTTTTAGTAGCTGATGAGAGTAGTTGGTGGCAGTGATTATTACCTTATAGCCTGGCAGGAGAGGGCATAGCTGGAGAACTTGTGCCAGCCTTCCACAGGAGTTTATGTGTGTTTGTATATAAAGCAAATCTCAAAGTGTGCATGTGTCAGCTACTTGGGCAGGAACATGAAGCACTGGTTGGAGAGAGAGGGCACTGGAGGTTTTGGCTTGACCACTGTGCTAAGATCTGTACCCTATAGCTGCACCAGTGGAGAGTCTTATTGGGGATCTGGAGAGAAAGGGAGAAACCAGCCCCAGACTGACTGTGATCTCTTTGTTCTCTTAAGGGAAATTGTACTTTACTGTGTGTGTATTTGTTATCCTTCCCAATGTGGATGCCCCTCACTGATGATAGTGGTGAGGGATTTAGGATCCTTGATTACTGGTTCAGTGCACAGGCAACACAGCTCCAATAAAAATACATGCCTTAATAAGCCAACAGTATACATAGTATCATCCCATTTCAACAGTTTTCAGGAGGTAAATTATTACAGATATTACAGAAGGAAGATAAAATGGCAGCAACAGCCATCAGTACCTTGCCTCACATTGCAGATTGTAATAAAGTCTTGTAGGCCTACTGTACATACACACCTCAATACAGCACATGATGATGCCAGCAACATTGACTTGTGAAATGTTCACAGGGTCATAGGTCATTATTTATTTATTTATGTGCATATGTATTTATTTATTTGACATTTGTTAACCGGGTTAGTCTGGCTGGGCAGATGCCCTTTTTCAGCAGAGACCTGAGGAGAAAACCTCCAGCAAAAATGATAAAATACGTTAACTATTAGGCATATTAACATAGGAGGAATGTAGTTTTGTCTTATGTGTAGTTAAAACAAAAAGCATAATACAAAATGTTATTGAAATGCATTGAAGAATACATCATTGGTTCATAGGTTCATAGATAGGTACTAGGCTATTAGCCCTAGGGCCTATATAAGCCTAGCCAAAAAAGGTACCCTGGCTTTCGCCACCCAAGAAAATTATTTTTCTGTGCCCCTGTCGAGCAGACACACAGAAGTGATCCCTGGGGTGAATTTCCTATTTCTCATCCAGTCATCAAGATTTTTCTTGAAGAGTGCTAATGAGGAGCTCTGGTTGACGTATATAGGTAGTCTGTTCCAGAGTATGGGAAGTCTCTGGGACAGGAATCTACCCTCCAGCATGTTCTGTTTATTGTGGTGACAAGGTTTAGGTCCCTAGCATGCAGTACATGACCTGAATAAGTCATGGTGGATTAGGTTATATACATAAGTCATAACACATACTGTCATAATGCCATATTAATGATATGTGAGAACTTAATAATTAAAAGAACAATGTTGGTGCATCGTGGTTATGTATGTGCTTTCTACATTAAATATCGTCATTGTCATATTTAACATAATTTTCACACATTATATTGGGCTACAGTAATGATACATTTCTTGCAGTACACAATTATGATACTCATGTATTTACTGTGACAATCCTAATCAAAATGTTGTGACAAGTGGCATTCTGACATCCTTTGTAAAAGTAACTGCCAACTAGTTTCAAAGCCTGTATTAGCTGTCTGTGTTCTTTACCATCGCTACACTTGCACCACAGAGAAAGTTGCTGGAGAAGTGGAATTTATTCCTTGAGTATTATACTGAAGTATCACTGACATTAATGTACACCTGGGACATGTATCACCATAGGTGCATATAAGAATCTGCATAACACACTGATCATTTATATAACTGTATTGCTTTTTCTATAAAAGTTACAGACTTACCTTGACGATAATGCAGATGGGGGTGGCTGTATCTGATGCTAAAAGAAGGCAACCATTACATGATTAATTAAAGGTTGTGCAGTTTTTCAGGCATTGGTTTTAATGTTCGCATGTGTTTAGGGTCTCAGTTTTTCTCTTAAGTAGTTAGACAGTTTGTGTGTGGTATCCTTTGTCTCGTAGCCAGAGCTATGGCATATTGCGCACATCTACATCTGCCAGCAGCTGCTGCAGCTGATTGTCCTCCCTCAAACTCCTCATCTGTACCTGCTGGAGTTGCTGGCCCTGCATCTGGTACTAGGAACTGTGGTTATGCCCCTAATTGCCCTTGTTGAGGCTGCTTCCTGACAATGGTATCATGCAATATGAAACACACTGTGAGTATTTCAGCTGAGTTGACTGGGCCATACTGCAGGACAGCTCGTGATATGTCTATGTACTGCAACCTTGATTTGAGCAAGCCAAATACATGCTCTATCATATCCCTACAAGCTTGAGAGTGGGCATTGTTGTATCCTTGCTTGTTGGGGTAGTGTGGGTTTCTCATGGGTGTCATGAGCCATGGTTCAAGGGCATAACTTAAATCCCCCACTGGATGCCGTGTAGAAAGTCACCCTTAGCAAACCCTGTGTACAGATTGTAGGTGTGCCATACATATGAGTCAAGAAAACTGCATGGGTAACCTGCACAAACATTGTAGATAATCCTTTGGGCACTGCAACCAACCTGATAATTTATCGAGTGGAATCCTTTGCTGCTGATATACCTCCTTCCCTGTTCAGTAAGTGGGGCTTTTATTTCTATGTGTGTGTAATCTATGGTTCCTAAACCTTCAGGTAAGTGTGCTATTGCATAACATTCCTGCATGGTTCTTGCTGTCTCCTGTAGTGTGCATCAGAAACAGATATGCTCCCTTGCATGTTTTAGCACTGCACTAAGAAACTGCTGTAATATTCTGGAAGCTGAGGCCTGTAAGTCTTCTAATATTTCACCTGCAAGTCTTTGGAAAGAATCTGTAGCTAGTATATGTAATGCTACATATACCCTTGTTTCCATGGCTCTCTGTGTTTTCCCTGGGGTCCCAGTTGAAGTTGGCAGAAGTCACATATTTCCTGTTGTATTTTTCTGCCCACCCATTATAACTCTACAATTTCTGTGTCATGCAGTCCATGATAAGTCAAATGGGGTCTTAACAACCTTCTTCTTCATGGATGCGGTCTTGCTACTGCAGCAGATGCACCCTGAATTAAAGCCTGTTGCACATACAGGTTCATAATGGTAGCAGCAACTGCTAACATGTTTTTCCCTAAGCATAATAAAGGCTGCCAGCCAAAGAGTTTTGGATTTTATGGCAAAAGGCTACCTTAGCAGTACACGATTGCTTTATAGGTTCCCGAATGGCTCCACTATGATGGATTAGTTAATTAGCATGTAATTTGGCTACTTATGCTTTCATTAGCAGATTCTGCTGTTTACCTTTGTTTGGTTAAACACTAAGTGTAGAGTCATTTAAGCACACTGTCATGCTTTGTGTGGAACAGTCATTTGGATTAAAATCAATATTCTATAGGAAAAAATATTCTATTCATTTATTATTATTTTAATACTGCCCAAGATCTTTTTATAATTTATTGCTGCTATTTAGCCACAGTGATGCAGCAGTAGCATTGTTGCCTCACAGCAAGAGGTTCTCCTGTTTGATTCTCAGCTGGAACGCCTTCTGTGTGGAGTCTGCATGTCCTCCCCGTGGTTGAGTGGCATTCGAAAGACATGTGTGAATGGGTATGTCTTCGTTGAAGGTTGGGCGTTGAGCTGGCACCTTGGCACCATAAAATCTACTGCCAGTCATTAGCGGTCCAGAGTTCTGCTGTGGCAACCCCTAACCGGGAAAAGCTGAAAGAACAAACATGTGTGTATATATATATATATATATATATATATATATATATATATATATATATACATATATATATATATATATATATAGGTTCATAGGTGTGTACTAGGCTATTGGCCCTAGAGCCTATATAAGCCTAGCCCAAGCAGATTCCCTGGTTGTATATATATATATATATATATATATATATATATATATATATATATATATAAAGGAGAGAGAGCGAATGAGAGAGAGAGAGAGAGAGAGAGAGAGAGAGAGAGAGATAGAATATTTATTATCCCATTTAAATTCATTTTTAGTTTTCAAGAAAAAAAATAAACTTTGTGTTACTTAATAAGGTATTACATTTATTCTGATAACTATATACTTTTATTCTGATTCAACGTAAGACCTGACATAAGTACAGAATATTTTAATATTTTTTTTATTTTTATTACCTATTGATGATAGTATACCACTGGCAAATAACTGAATTGTGGATGTATCTTGACTGTTTATTTTAAATTCCACTATATCATTAAGTTTTATGTAACTGGCTAGAGGCTCAATAGCCAAAGCAAATAATGAGGGAGAGAATGGGCAGCCATGTTTATTGCTTTTGCTTATCCTTATTAACGTGGAATTTAAAGTCAATAGTTGAACATGTGAGAATGATTTAAAATGAATAAGAAGAGATTTAAAATCACTTGCACACCTCTGTATTTTTAATACATCTGTTAAATAAGAACAATTTACTGAATCAAAGACTTTATTGAGACAGTTTTCATTTACTGTTATTAACCTAATCAATTAAACTAATTATTCTTTTGATGTTATCCTATGTATGCCCATTCAATATAATGTTTGTCTGATCCTCCTGTATTATTTGAGGCAGTCTATTTTCTGGTCTGTTTTTCAGAATTGATGAAAGAGTTTGCATTCAGCATTCAGTATTGATGTCCACCTACAAAAATAGCATAACATTAAACATGTATCTTATTTTAATAATGGAGAAATGATTGTATATTTCCACGATGGAGGTATGGGTCTACTTCAGATTATCAAAGTTGCAGAATATCCAATCACACATCATAGAGGATGAGATGATCGATGTTCCACAACATCGAACACTAAAGCAGAACAAACTAAAAAAGATAAAAAGTCTTCTTGCAAGTTTTTGCAGGAGGCAAGCCCCCCCTGCACCCTCCATGTAAAGTGCTGTGCCCCCCACACCTCCTGCTACTTAAATATGCCAACTCTGAGATCGTACTACAGAGAAGAGAAAGGTACATTTCCTGTTCTCTGCTGTATGGCACCATTCTCTTCCCTATAGTGTGATCTCAGTGTCTATATATTTAAGTAGCAGTGGGGTATGGGGGCACAGGGGGATTGTCCCCCCCCCCTGCAAAAACATGAAATAAGTTTTCACGGCTTAGTTTTTTTTTTTTTTTTTTGAGCTCGACATTGCAGAACTTTAATCCTCTGGTCCTTGATGATCAGAGGTTCGATGTTCTGCAATTTTTATACTCTGAAGGGGACCCAGAGGTATGTTAAATGTAGTTTTAATTCCTTTGAACACTTCCTATAAAAGAGATAAAACATTGTTGCGGTAATAATTAATATAATTTAGGAATGATGGCATTATTACCTACAATGTTATTTTCCTTCGGTCTTTTAATGTATTCCTTTATTTCTGTTATAGAAAAATATATTTTTTTATTTTTCTTTATTTTTATTTCTTTATTTTTCTTATTTGCTGTTTTTTTTAATTTCTATTTAAAATTTGCCAGCTATGTTTCATTTCCTACATTAATATTCTGAGCATTAATTTTCTCACAATGTTTCATAAAACATTTTCAAACTTCTTCCACATCCATATATTTTCTGTTACTACTAAGGGCAAGTATACTGCTGATGCAATTAATTTTTGCTATCATTTTGGATGTAAAAGCTAAGAGAATAAGAACGTAAATTGACTTTTTCAAAACGAATGGAAAAATGCTGTGGGTCTTCTGAAACTATGCATTTACTTTTTTCATTTATGATAAGGCTTTTTATACTTTTTTACTGTTTATTTTCTTTTATTCTGGGAGAAATTCAGAAAACTTTGCTGTATTGCGCTAAATGAATTTGTGCAATGAGTGGCCATACACATGGTGGACATGATTTAGAAAACCCAGCCCCATGATATGGCTAGGTCAAATACATTATCAGATTGTTTATATAACAATAACAGTATAATGAAATGCAGTGAATGATAGTGAAGTAAAACATGATAGCAGAGTGATTAAGAAATGTCACACAGTGACTCTATGTTCATTTTAGAGTCAACTAAGCTATATGCCCATATTCAGAAGGAGTACGTCATGAAAATATGCTTGGGGTTGCCACAGCCATTTAAATGTGTATCTGCAGAAGGCTGCCATGCTAATTGTTATCTATTTATTTATGTATTTATTGCTTTTGTTGACCTGGACAGTTTAACTGGGCTGAGGCAGCCCCTTTTCAGTGGAGGCCCAGAGAGAAAAGATATGTTAACAAAATAGACATTTTTATGCAAGACAGAAAAATATAAAGCTTAATGTTACAGTTGGTATGTACAGTAACTGAAAGGCAGAATACTAGAGAAAAACATTGCCATTGGTGTGTGATGTTGTCCCCAGAGGCACAAGACTATAGCTATGCTTGATATGTCATGACTTCCACAACACCAACATAATGAAATGGTACAGTGTAGATAGGGACGCCATACCACAAATTGTGGAACTGTATCAGCCTTATCTACAGACCCATGTGAGTCATGGAGTACCTGTCCTAGAGAGTACCAAAGTATGCATGGGTTTACATTAATTGGCCCAGAAAATTCCTAAACATGTGTGCCTTTACATATATTGGCCCAAAAATACCAAAGTATGCATAGTTTTATGTATACTGGCCCAGAGAGTAATAAAGTATGTGCAGCTTTACTAATATTGGTTACAAGAACCTTTCAGGAACACAGTTTGGGTATCTCCGACCAAGGACTTGAGAATACTTTGATCCCATGCTTCAACATATGGGGCAGAATATGCGGTTCCCACATACCCCAGAAGAGAGACAACACCACACAGGAGTTGTATGATATAGCCCATTTCTCTGAGGTTTTGGGAGACATTAACTGTATCCACATTGAATACAGGTTCCACCTCCTGTACCAAGAAAGTGAAAGGGCATCACTCTATCGAAATGTCTGGTGGTACACAATGCACAGTGTATCACCTACAATACAGATGTGAGATATGGTACAGAATCTTGGCTCATGACACCTAAAAGAAAGTCATACAATCAAATTGGCCATGGTACTGCCAAGCACTTTTGCTATCCAGAAACTTTATAAAGCAAGTTTGTGGCATGCTGAAGGCATGCTTCAGGTGTTTGGGTTCAACAGATAATGTTCTGCAGTATGACTCCACCACATGTGTCAGAACTCTGACTGTGTGTGCAGTGTTACACAACTTTATTGTTAGGTATTGCAATGCCAGCAATTTACAACACCACAGGCAGTTCAGACTGAGACAGACAAGGAGTCAGAGGGCAAGCCAGCAAAGGGGGGTGATCATGCTGGACTAAGGCAGTTTCAGTATGCTGTTGTGCTAGCAAAGAGTCAATGAATTGCACATAGCTTTACATAATAACTACACAAATACACTGCAGTAAAAATGATTCATGCAAAAACATCAGGCTGTGCATAGCTGTGCATAGGCTGGTCATGCTGTGCTTCAGAAATAACCAAAGTAACACCGTAAAAAGGAATTTTACACAACTATCATCATTTTCAAAGGAAGACAAGGGAATACAATGGTACACGTGTTCACAGGGAAACTAGCTATAATTCTAATAATGACCGTAAGACTAATGTTTGATTACATCAAATTCCAGCAGAATTTTTACAGCTCATGCAATCTTTTTTAGTACTGATTGGGAAAGCACATGTTGTCATTAAGCAGATGGCATCCCATTTTCCTAGTGGTGTGTTTCTGGCGGAACCTTTTTCTAAAGGAAAGTGTTACCCTTAAAGTGAATACCCAAGTGAAGACACTTTAATGGAGGACACCAATGGCAGCAATTCAGTTGATTTTTTGCTGGTGGTTTTTTTGTAATCCTTTTCTGAAATGTGAGCCTAAATTTGTGGGTCTACTTGTTATGGTCGACATTTTACAATGTCAAAATTCATATTGCTGAGACCATATGATCAACATTTGAAATGTCGACCATACAAGTAGAACATAAAAAACAAAAACAAACTTATCTTAACGCTGCTAGCAGGGTGGCTTCACCCCCCTGCACCTCCCCATGAGGGGCTTCGCCCCCACACCCCCCGGAACTTAAATATACCAACACTGAGATCGCACTACAGTGTGGAAGTGGAAATCTTTCCATTCCCCACTGTAGGGAGATGCCGGTTCCCCATGGTCAACATTTCAAATGTCGATCATATGGTCTCGGCCATATGAATGTCGACATTGTGAAATGCTGACCATTCGAAGGGGACCCAAATTTGTGACTTCTGCTGACAACAGATCTAACTGTGGGACTGATAAAGAATGTAAGTTTCTTATGTATAATAGAACATAAACTACTCAAACGCAAGTTTTTAGACTATGATAATTTTTATGTTAAACAATGTGTTTGTGTCAAGCAGATTCCATTAGTTTTGAGATTATATATGTTTCCCAATGGCATTACTGAACAGGACAAAATCTATAAGAGATTGAAACAAAGAAAATATTGTTGTATAAAGAAACACTATGTGTAAAGTGCATCTTTCTCCCCTTCTCTCTACCATTGTTCCTGTAGCTCTGTATCTCAATAATATATATACTGAAAGGGAATCCAGCAACTGTCCACACTCCTCCCTGGTCCTGTGCCCTGCATAAACGTGGGCTCCAAGCAGAAAATGTTTTTGAAAGCTCTGTGAAGTATGCAATACAACTTTCTATGTGTCCAGCAAGTCTAACTGAATACTGTATTTGCTGGAAGTCGTAGCCCCTGTAAGCATGCTACCACTGGAAGGCACTATTCTTAGCTTTCCACCCCCCCCAGAAATACGATCCTTCCTCTGACTACTTAGTCCTGTTCTACCTAGATTTTTCAATTATTGACTTCATTGCTTCTTTTAGGCTGCAGAAAACTTTAAAAGATAATGTTAACTTCACCAAGCGGTTTTTACTTTGTCTCTAAAGACAACAGCCTAAACTTTATACAATATAGTGAAGCCTAAAACAATAGTTAACTAAAGCTAATCTGACTGTTTTTTGTTGCATTATCCCTACTAAGAGTGCTGCCCCGCTCACTTTGCACACCTCCCACCCCATTCCCAACCTCCCCTCATATCATTTCCTTTATACCTAGCCACCCATCACCACTCCCCCTCTAACTACAACTAAGTCCCTCCTCCCTACTTCCTTTTCCTGACTTACCAACTCCTGCCAAAATATCCTCCCCATACACACTCACATACTAATACTCATGTCTAGCATTTCCTTACTTCTAAATACACAAACTACATCATGCTTAACAAAACTCAAGTCTTACTCCTACTAGCTTTACTGTACACTCTCTCACACCTCACCTCCTATCACTCTCAACTACCTTCACCTCAATTCCACCACACTAATCAAACAACTATCTTCATTACTACTCCTCAACAAAACCCAACAATCAGCCCATCCATCCTTCCCCCACACACTGCCTTTCCTAAAATAAAAATATCTCCTCAACCACCCAACCCCATCAAACCAAAAGTAAAGTACCACCTATTTACACAACTATTTCATTACAAGCTCCTACTTCTATTTGGTGATATCCATCCCAATCCAGGCCCTACTGGCTATGCCCAGAGCAGTACCCAAAGTACACCTAATCCTACCCACCTTTATCTCTCAAAAAAACAGATATCCTTCTACTCAATTAATCTCAGAAGTATTGTTCATAAAACACACAATTTCCATGCCTGGGTAGCTATAGAAAAAACAGACATTGTCTCCCTAACAGAGACTTGGTTAAAACCCCATATTCAACACAGCAAAATCATCCCTCCTGGATATAACATCCTTTGACAAGATCGTCAAAAGAAAAAAGGTGGAGGTGTAGCCATCCTCTACTCTGACATCCTCACCCTAACTAGCCTTGAAAGCCCCCTCCCATCCTTTTCAACAGCCAATCTCTTACTAGCAAACTTCAAATTCAACAACTTTACCACCATAACTATAGTAGCCATCTACATCCCCCTGGGAGATAACACTAGCACTCGAAGACATCTTATCCTACATGTCACAGACCTTAAATAAAGAGACCATCATATTAGGTGATGTAAACATTGACTGTCTCTCTCTCTCTCTCCAGATGCCAAATTCACCATATTCTATTAACTTGTATGGGTTCAAACAATTAATCACTGCTCCAACCTATATTAATAAATCTCACACCTCCACCTCCTCCTTGATTGGGTCCTAGTCTCCCATCCACAAAACTACCATAATCCCCAGACATTCCCTAATGTTCTCAGTGACCACTGCCCTGTGACAGTAACTAGATACTCACCCCTTTTTAACAAACCTCACAAGTATATTACTACTCACAAACTTAAAACCTTCTGCCCCAGCACCTTTTAGACACACTCTCTAAAATCAGCTGGTCACATCTAAAGACGCTCCCCCTCAATGACGCTGTCCTCTCTTTCAACACCATCATCCTTGACATCTTCATCTCCCATGCTCCTCTCTGCACAGTCAGAGTCAAATCCAAAACTGCCCCCTGGATATCTAAAACAACCCAAACCCTTATGAAAAACTGAGATAGAATCTGGAAATTATGGTCTAAACTAAGACTTCCTTCATTCTCCAGACCTGTAAAGAACTCAGGAACAAAATTCATAAACTTGTACAACAAGAAAAAAAGAACTTATATAATAACCCTCCCTCTACCCTCAAACCCAATCCCAAAAAATTCTGGAGATCCATTAATCAAATATTACACCCTGGAAACCCCTCCCCTCCTAATCCTTGCCCACAAGACTCCCCTGAAGTAATAGCCTCCAAGTTTAATACTCATTTCATTGACTCAATTACCATCATAATTAATTCCCTCCTCAATAACAATAACATAAGCAGTCACGCAAGCCCCTCCCCCATCCAAGCCCTCCAATCTACTTCTCCCTCAAAACAGTCTCTAGGAGCTACATAAAATCTCTACTCTCCAAACTAAAGCCCTGCTCACCATCAGCTGATAACCTCCCCTCAATTTTCCTCTGAACCCCTTGCCTCCCCAGTTACTATACTGGTAAACCACTCCATATCTGAATGTTATGTTCCTACAATCTGGAAAAAATTCTATACATTACCCATTCACAAAGGAGGAAAATCATCAGATATAACTAACTTTAGACCAATTGCCATACTGTCTCCCCTCTCACAAATCTTAGAAAAATGTATACACAAACAAGTTATGCAATACCTTCTTGCAGAAAACCTTCTAACACTCACACAGCATGGGTCCTGCCCCAAACATAGTACAACCACTGCTTTAATATCCTTCACCAATACCATATCTCTTGCTAGGGACTCAAACAAACTTGCATCATGCCTCTTTCTGGACCTCTCCAAAATCTTTGACACTGTCTCCCACCCCCTTCTCTTGGACAAACTAACCCAACTTAATTTCTCCTCTTCTACTATCTCTTGGTTCTCTAGTTATCTCGCCAACTGACAGCAATCAGTCAAATGGCTCTCAGCTTTGTCCCCTCCCTTTACCATACAAATGGGTGTACCCCAAGGCTCTATCCTTGGCCCATTACTTTTCAATATCTTCACCTATCTATTACACACCTCCTGTCCCCAATCAACACTTGTACAATATGCTGATGACTCCACAGTGATCACCATTGCTGATAATCCTTTAGACCTATTCTCTACTACACAGGCTTCCTTCAATACCATAGAGACATGGCTTAGTAACAACAAATTAATACTCAGCCCCAAGAAAACCAATCTCCTTCTCTTTCTTCCCAAAAACCTAACCAATCTTAAATCCTCATTTGCAATACAGTCCAGTAACAATACCATTATAACACCTGAACCAAGCAATAGATTACTAGGAGTCACCATAGATGACCAGCTAAAGTTTGATTTACATGTAACCAACTGTATTAAAACTACCCATCAGAAGCTTGGACACCTTTATCGAAACAAGAAATACTTATCTGATACAGCTAGACAAACGCTTTCTCGTACTTTTCTAACACCCACTCTCCTTTATAGCTGCCACCTACTTACCAATCTAAACTCATCTCGTCTCACCAAACTAGAAGCCACCTACAATAAGGTTGCCAGATTTGCTACAAATCTACCCTACAAATCTCACCATTGTGATTCTTTAAAGCAACTTAACTGGCTAGAATTCCCTCATCTTTTAAAAATGGATCAACTTAAGATCATCCATTCTATCTTATATCAGTCTAACTACTGTTCCAACCTTATCACTATTATAACAAAATACACCCCTGCAAGGCCACTACATAGCTCTGACAAAGACTTACTACTGATTCGTAAATCAAAGACCAAAATGGGATGCTTACTCTACAACTATAACCCTGCCACTTCTTGGAACCAACTACCCCTAGAAATCAGATCACTTGATCATCCCAAACACTTCAAAACTGCTGTGCAAAAATATCTTATGGAAAACTGATACTGCCACTGTAGTCATCCACCATGAATATTCCCTATTTTTTAACATCTACTTCTCCTCTCTTTACTCCCCCCTCACTCTCCTCTTCTTTCCCCTCCCTCAGTCTCTTACTATCACCTACCTTAACATATGAAACTTTTATCCACCAAATGTATAAATTAAATTATTTAAAAATGTCTACTAAACCTTATAATGTTTTTTACTATGAATCTAAGCATATGTATGTTTCTTTATACTCTGGATGTTAATTTCAAATAATTCTGTAACAAATGTTTTTATGTAATATTATATCAAAAATAAGGAGCTTTTCTCCCTGGGTCTCTGCTGAAAATGAGCCTTTGGCTCAGCCAGACCAACCCAGTCAACAAATGTAAAATAAATAAATAAATAAAATAAATAAATGTATTTTAAAGTTTGGAACATTAGTAACCTAGAATGTAATTGGAAGGTGTTTCTGTTAAGAATCGTGCCTTCCTACTGGTGTTTTATGTAATGGGATAATTGAAATGTTAACTGATGTTTTTATGTAATGGATTTTGTATACGTGATATTTTATCTCTTGAATATTTATGAAGCCGAGGCGCTAGGATATATTAAAGCTTCTTGGATTTTTCCTCCTCTCTGTGATGGTATTTTTATTAATTTTTGCTTCATGGTATTATTTAAAATCTATAAGAACTTCACTTCATTATACTATAACACAAGTATTCAATTCCTTAAACTCCTAATGTATCACAATTCAAGTAAAAGTGCCATAATAAGGTGAGAAGTGCATTGTTTAGATGCCTAGATTCAAAGACTTCTATGCTTTGTTCATTGTCAAACCTTATACATATTTCTTTTTAATTCAAAGGTATGTAGCTACTCTCTTTAATAAGAAGAGAAAAAAGTTAGCCAGGAATGCCAATGCCTATAAGTACAATGTTGCCTACATTTTGATTTACAAAAATACTGCTTCTAAATCTTCTAACAGTTTTGTCGGTGAACGTCATAATTACAACACATCTGGAGATTTGAAAATTTTTGTCTGAATTAGGATTTTCCCCCTTTACAGAGAGAGGTCACTGTGGCTACCTCTATAATTAAGATCAGACTTGTGCTAATGAAAATGTTGTACCTGACTATTTTTTGCAACATTGTATTACTTTATAGTGTCCCCAGTTTTGAATTCTCCGAGGGGGGAGACAGAGATAATGGAAACTATATCAAAGACATGACAAAGGCCGTTGTCTGTGAAGTTTAGATGTCTAGTTTATATTATTAGTAATTGTACATTAAATGATGCATTTCCAAAGTTCTTAGAAAAGGTTTGACTTTTATTCCTGCACAAAGAGCTAATTCGACAGACGTATTAATTAATTCACATTTTTAATGAAAAGTAAATTTGAAATATATTATGGATGATTTCAGTTCTACAGTTGATAGTAATTTTTACTTTAGGAAGAGAAGTACGTATAACCCAATTTTTGTTTCTACTCTATCTACTTCTTTTTTAGATTTTTATGATAACAGATATTAGAAGTTAGGTTCATAGGTGTGTACTAGGCTAATGGGCCTGGAGCCTTTACAAGCCTAGCCCATAGAAGAGCCCTGGCATTGTGCCACTGGAGTGATCCCCGGGGTGAACTTTTATGAGTAATAGTAATACAGGTGAATGGTTTAAAAGCAGGCTTTGCTTGATTTAAGTAATAATGAGTCTATTCAGGTTATGAAAGCCAGTAAAGGCTGCGGAATAGTCATTATGGATAATAGTATTTATAAGAAAATTACTTGCTCATCTTTCTGATTTTAACTATTATGAGATTGCGCCTAAATATTTTATGATTAAAAAATTTAGTGGTATCAACAGTGGTTTATTAGAGCTATTTAATCAGGGTTATATTGATTTTGACACATATAATTTTCTTAGGCCAGATTTTCCAATTTTGAAACATTTTCCGAACTCTCTAAAATCCAAAAAAATCCATTAACCTTCCATTTTGACCTATGGTGGCAGCAGCTAAAAGTAAAACATATTTCTATTTATCTTGATAAATTACTGAATCATTTGATTCCATCCACACAATTTTATCTGAAGATATCATGGGTGATTTTACATATTTTATATCAGTACACGTTTACTGGGTATGAGAAGTTTTTAGTTACGTTATATGTTGAATCCTCATATACTAACATTCCACATGATCTTGATATAGAATATGAAAGATTGTTTCTCAGTAAGCATTCTACTTTTTTAATCTGTTCAGATTAATAATATTTGCTTGTTGCTGGAACTTTTACCTTCTAATAACTTTTTTTATGTTTCAAAATAATGTTTACCATCAATTGACAGGTTTTGCTATGCTTGCCTGAGTTGCCCCAGTGTTCGCTAATTTAGTGTTAAGTTGGTGGAAACGTGAGCCTTTTATTCATATTGATGATTATGTGCTGGTATCATTATATAGGAGATATAGTGTTTATTTATTTTTCATTTGGAACGGTACCAAAATAGAATTAGATGGTTTTCTCAGCGATATTGATAGTAGTATATTTTTGTGTTTCACTATTGGTTGTACAGATAAAGTTATTTTTTTTAAACTTGGAATTAATACTTGATAAAGATAAAAATATTTTCAATGTAATATTTATAGGAATTCCACTTTTGTTAACAATTATCTTAACTATAATAGATCTGGGTACTGAAGTTTCATGTAGATTCACCCCTCTAGACACACTGATTATGTTGATTAGGACTCATTTCATTATTGTTTCTGGATCATTTAATTTGCCTGATAAGTATAATGAGTAAACATTGTAAGAGAATTGTCTTCCCATATTTAATTATCAGATAGAGTCGCTGTGACATTCCTCAATCCTTCAACATTCCTTCTTTTTGAATATCTCTCCCACTTTATATTTTCCATTTAGCAGCTTGTATTATAATTTTCTTTGCACTTCAGTGGGCCAGTACTGTCAAATGATGTACAGTCATATAAAACTTCATATCAGTTACTTTTTTAAAGTTCCACACTTTAATGTAATGAGTGCTAATAGTATAATGAGGATATTTAAAGACTGTTTCTGTCAGTTAGTTGTATGTATATGGTCTGTGGAAGCCACAGTTAGTGGTGAAAACGCTTACATATTAATAAAGGAATATTTGCTTGTACCGTGTGAAACCTGGAAGCTGTATTTAATGAGAATTGGAGCTATACTTCGTGTTACTGTTGCTGATTTCTTGTCTTTACTTTTTTAAAGTATTCAGGCACAAGTTCCACTTCCTGCTTGTGACAGCCTGACAGGAGGTCCCAGTCATAGGTTCATAGGTTCATAGGTTCATACTAGGCTATCTGCCCAAGGGCATTTATAAGCCTAGCCCATAGTTATTTGGCTTTCGCCACCCCTTTAGTTTGAATAAAACTATGCCTATTATTTTGCTGTGCCTCTGTCAAGCAGTGACACTGAAGTAATCCCTGGGGTATATCTGCGATTTCCCATCCATTGGTCAAGATTCCTCTTGAACAAGGCCAGCAAGGTGCTCTGCCTCACATGTACCGGGATTTTGTTCCACAGCATAGGGAGTCTCTGGGTGATGAATCTGTCCCTCCAGCATGTTCTATTAATAACCGTGTCAAGGTTTAAGTCTCCCGCCCTTGTGGTTCTGAGGGATCTAGATTTTTTGAGGTGAAGCATATTCATCAAATCAGGGTTTGACATGGCTTTATATGTCAGGCACAGGTCACCTCTGAGCAAGCGGTATGAGACTGAATAGAGCTGGAGTTCTTTCAGTCGGGCAGCATAAGACATATTTTTGAGACCCTTTATCCTTTTGGTGAGGAACTTTTGGGGCCTTTCCAGCTGCTGCAGGTGTCGGGTCAGATACATTCCGAATGGGGCATTGTACTCAATCATAGGTCTAATGAGTGATGAGTACAAGGGGACGATGACCTCCCTTGATCTAGATGTGAATCCCTTCATGATCAGATGGGCAATGTAGAAGGTTTTCCTAACTACTTTAGCAACATGAGTGTCAAACGAAAGGCTACTGTCAACCTGGGTCCCCAGATCCCTAATGACTTCTTCTGTGCTCAGTGGATTGCCACCTATATGGTAGCTAGGGGTAACTTTGTTTTTCCCGAAGGGTATGACTATGCATTTCTTGGCATTTAACTTTAGGCCATGGCTCTGGCACCAGTTATCCGTTTCTGTGAGGCCCTTCTGAAGGATATCTGTGTCAGATGTGTTTTCGACTATGGCCCAGTTTGCAGTCATCTGCAAACTTTGTCAGCCATAACCCTCCTGTGTTTGCTTGTACTTCAGAAAAGTAGATGCCGAACAAGAGTGGACCCAGGACTGAGCCCTGTGGGACACCACTTGTGACAGGCTTTGAGTCTGACATGGCTCCAGCAACTCTGACCCTGTGGGTTCTGTCACTTAGCCAGTTTGCAACCCATCTTGTGATGTATGGGTTTACATTCAAGCTGATGAGTTTTCGATGATACCTGAGTGGGGTATTGTGTCGAAGGCCTTTGCCAGGTCAAGGTAGGCTGTATGGACTGCCTTTCCCTCATCAATGGCCTTGGTGACTGTCTCGAAAAAGTCAACCAAGTTTAAAAGGCATGATCTGCCTTTGACAAAGCCAAACTGGGTTGGATCCAAAGTCTGCAAGTTCCCTATGTCTTTATTTATGAGTTCCATTATGATCCTCTCCATGGCTTTGCAGATAAGGCTTGTCAAGCTAATGGGACGGTAATTTCCAGGGTCGGTGGAGGCACCGCCCTTGTGAAGTGGGACCACAGTCGCCGTGCGCCACTCCTTGGGTACGTATCCTGAGGTGAGGCTAAGATTAAACAGCTGTCCTAACTGCGGGTTTAATTCCTCATTGAGTTCGTGGAGCACACAGCCGGGGACACCAACCGGTCCCATGGATGCTGTGTTTTTTGCTTTGGAGAGTGCAGTTCTCACCTGGGCGTTTGAGATGTTTGGGGGGCTACAATCCTCTGGTATAGATATCTCTCCTTTTTGGGAGGGGGAGAAGTTTGCACTGAACCTGTCAGCCAGTATGTTGGCAATGTGTGTAGGTTCAGTAATCTTCACATCATTTTGAACTAATTCTGAGCATATCTGGGAGTTTCCTCCTAGGTTTCTAACATAGCTAAAGAAGGCCTTATGATTGTCTTTTGAGTCCTTGGCGATTTTTCTCTCAAAATTTGCCTTGGATGATTTTATGAGAGCTCTTAGTTTTTACTTATAATGATCAAAGGTGTCTTACCTTTCCAGGATTTTGCTCTATCTTGTAGTAGCTTCCTCCTTTTGTTGTAGAGCTTGTTTATGGCTGGGGTCCACCAGACTGGACGCTTGCCTTTGGTACAAAGAGTCTTAGTTTTGTTTGGGATTGCCTTATCCATGCAGTCCTGTAGGTGCTGGTAGAAGGCATTTGTAAGTGATTCAGCGGTTTGAGTAATGTTTACCACTGGCTCAGGGGCCTTAAAGGAGACCACACTAGTTTTTAGAAGTGTGAAGTCGGCTTTTGAGAAGTTTTTCACTGTGGTCTTTTTATTTCAGGTGGGGGCGGGATGAGGACCTCCAGCGAGATTAGTTTATGATCTGATCTCACCAGTGAGGGGTATACTTCCGGTGTTGAACATTGTGATCCCATGTTCGTGATGATGAGATCAAGTATGTTTTCTCCTCTTGTGGGGATGGTGACTAGTTGTTCCATGGCATTTGAGTTTATGAACTCCAGGAACCTTTGGGCTAGAGTGTTTGGGCTTGAGTAGTGTTCCCAGTCTATATTAGGGTAGTTGAAGTCACCTAGTATGATGGTGTTTGGAGATACATTTATCCCCTCCAATGTTTTCAGGAAGGCCATATGAGGTTCCTGAGTTTGAGAGGGTGGCCTGTAACATGCTACAAATTGCAGAGCAGTCTTGCCTATGGTTAATTGCACCTGGATGGTCTCCGATGCATCGTGCGTTGCCACCAACCTTGAGGTGTGGGTGTCCTTTATGAATATGGACACCCCCCCTCCTTTCTTGGTGTTGTCAGGATTTTGGGGCCGGAACGCATGATATGAGGTGAAACCTGATAGTGCTGGGGTGCTCTCAGGAGCCTTGAACCAGGTTTCTGTCACAGCACAGACATCGATGTTCTCCATACTGAGAAGGGCCTCGAGTGCGTGCATCTTGAGATTGAGACTTCTGGCATTGAGCAGCATTACCCTTAGTTTTTACTTTTTGTGTTCTAGGGTGGTAGGTTTAGAATTTGAGCCTTGCCTAAAAAGGCACTATGGGGTGGCAAGAGCCTTTGCCAATATCTGGAAGCCTAGGGGTGACAGGTGCAAGCCGTCCCTTGCAAAGCAGCATGGCTTGTCCAGCATGTCATCCCAGGCAGACAGACATTGGATCCCCTTTGAATGACACCAGAATTTAAGCCAATTATTAAAGCTGATCATCTTATCACTGTATTGTGGCATCATTCTAGGTGAAGGCAGGATACTGCTCAAGGTCAGGGTCATACCTGCCTGGGCTACATAATCAGAGAGCTCCTCAATGTCTCTTTTCATGTAGTCCAAGGAGGTACGTCTCAGGTCGTTGACACCAGCATGGACAATGACTGAGTCATACTTGTACCTGCTGTTGAGAGACCTGAGTGCTTGCGTTATGTGGCGGATTCTAGCGCCCGACAGGCAGCTTACTGTGACCTTCTCCTTACTCAGTCTGGTGAGCGGGACGTCAGTGTGTCTGACTATGGAGTCACCTATGACAAGTATGTTTGGTGTTGTATTTGGCCTTAAGGGCAGTGACTGCTTTGCACACTGATTTTGTTGTTTATGTGTTGTTTGTGTGGTGTATTGAGTTTGCAGTTGCTTGGGTGTCTGCATTGGAGGCCTCTGCTGTTTAGGTAAATTTTTACTCAGAGCCTCCGAGTATGTCTTAGTGTGTTTATGTGTTTGATTCAGTGGTGTGGTTGAGTTATGTGAGACTGGTATTGTGGTGCGTGTAGTTGCCTTCTCCTCCTGCCTGGTCTTGCCAGTCCTGAGTTGAGAGAGCTCAGCCTCCAGTCTGGCTAAGTAGCTGCATCTCTCACAAGTGTTAGTGTTACGTGGGAGGAGGAGAGGGTTGTCCGTGTACATGAGGCAATTGTAACATTGTCTCAGAATTCCCAGATTCACCAACTGGGCAGGAGAGGATGCCAGCATCTGACCCTTCGACATGCTAGAAAGGATTATGAGTTGGTATGAGACAGAAAAGTAGTGGGCTTAGCAGGGAAGTGGGCACTCCTGGGGGGTTTTGCTAGTGAGAGATTTGTATAATATAGAAGTGCTTGACCTGCAAAGAGAATGCTTATAAGACAAGGGATATGCTTATAAGACAAGTGCTGAGCTTTTTGAGAAAAAAAATAGAAGTGGAAAGCCACAAAAAATATACTTAAATCAGGTAAAGTCACTTTTGTAGCTCTCTGAAGCTTGGATTACTCTGCTGGCCACCACGAGGATCTGTGCTGAGTAGGTACAAGCTAAAAAACGCGCGTTTAGCGTGTTTTATATCAGGGGGCTGAAAGAAGCTAGGAACTGGCCCAAAACGACCAATAAACTACAAGTTGCTGGCTGAAACCTCACAAAACTGGACCAACAGGCAGCTCAATGCTTCTCACTCCCACTGGTAAGCAAGGAAACTTCCTCTCTTCCAAATTAGGTAAAGAATCAGTAACAGGAACTGCAAACAAAGTCCAGGGATCAGCAAGCTCTGAAACTGGACTATTCTAGCTCAGTAAGGCGGGAAAACAAGAGATATTTTTTGGTTTTTTTTTTTTTTTAGAAAACAAGCAGAAACAGATACAGTAAACACTTATAAATGCTATAAATCGGCTATCACAGCCTACACAAACAATTTGCAACAGTTACAGATTTTAAAAGTAACAAACTGAGAAACAAGTGCAATAACAGAATAAATGCAGAATAAACAATAACAATGCATCAGCAAGCAGGTGAAATACAGTTGCTGGATAAATAGAAGTGGAAAGCCACAAAAAATATACTTAAATCAGGTAAAGTCGCTTTTTTAGCTCTCTGAAGCTTGGATTACTCTGCTGGCCACCACGAGGATCTGTGCTGTGTAGGTACAAGCTAAAAAACGTGCGTTTAGCGTGTTTTATATCAGGGGGCTGAAAGAAGCTAGGAACTGGCCCAAAACGACCAATAAACTACAAGTTGCTGGCTGAAACCTCACAAAACTGGACCAACAGGCAGCTCAATGCTTCCCACTCCCACTGGTAAGCAAGGGAACTTCCTCTCTTCCAAATTAGGTAAAGAATCAGTAACAGGAACTGCAAACAAAGTCCAGGGATCAGCAAGCTCTGAAACTGGACTATTCTAGCTCAGTAAGGCGGGAAAACAAGAGATATTTTTTGTTTTTTTGCTTTTTTCAGAAAACAAGCAGAAACAGATACAGTAAACACTTATAAATGCTATAAATCGGCTATCACAGCCTACACAAACAATTTGCAACAGTTACAGATTTTAAAAGTAACAAACTGAGAAACAAGTGCAATAACAGAATAAATGCAGAATAAACAATAACAATGTATCAGCAGGCAGGCGAAATACAGTTGCTAGATAAATAGAAGTGGAAAGCCACAAAAATATACTTAAATCAGGTAAAGTCGCTTTTTTAGCTCTCTGAAGCTTGGATTACTCTGCTGGCCACCACGAGGATCTGTGCTGAGTAGGTACAAGCTAAAAAACGCACGTTTAGCGTGTTTTATATCAGGGGGCTGAAAGAAGCTAGGAACTGGCCCAAAACGACCAATAAACTACAAGTTGCTGGCTGAAACCTCACAAAACTGGACCAACAGGCAGCTCAATGCTTCCCACTCCCACTGGTAAGCAAGGGAACTTCCTCTCTTCCAAATTAGGTAAAGAATCAGTAACAGGAACTGCAAACAAAGTCCAGGGATCAGCAAGCTCTGAAACTGGACTATTCTAGCTCAGTAAGGCGGGAAAACAAGAGATATTTTTTTTTTTTTTTTTTTAGAAAACAAGCAGAAACAGATACAGTAATCACTTATAAATGCTATAAATCGGCTATCACAGCCTACACAAACAATTTGCAACAGTTACAGATTTTAAAAGTAACAAACTGAGACTATATTAACATGAGTCAATATTAACATTTAATATTTGATCTTAAGAGTGTAAGTTGCACAGTTGAAGCCAATGCCCTTCCATTTACTTTTCACTCTTTTTAAATTCCCAGAGGGCTTACTTCATCAATCTAATCATTAATGAATATTATAAATCCAAAGGATCATAGGAGGTTACTAGGCTAATGGTCCCAGGCCCCTTACAAGACTAGCCAAGTCCAACCTGTGTTCCCAAAGGTGTCTGGTTCAAGCAGACACTAAAATCAGTGCCTATTGTCCCTGTCTAAGAGGAACACAGGTGGAATCCCTGGAGTGAATTTCTGCTTACCCATCCAATCATTCAAATTATGCTTAAATAGGGCCAAAGAAGGGCTTTGTTTAATATGAACAGAAAGCTTGTTCCAAAAGTGAGGCAAGTTCTGTTGATGTCACATACCAGGTTAAAGTCCTTTGAGCAAGTGACCCATGTGCCATTTGACTTGCAATATGCAGAATTTCCATTAAAGCTGGGTCAGAGATTGCTCTATATGCAAGTCACAGTTGCCTCTGAGCATTCCGTGCAACACAAAGTAAAGTGACAATGATTTCAGTCTGTCCACATAATACAGATCTTGAAGACCCTAAATTTTCTTTGTAAGGAACCTTTGAGGTCTCTTGAATTGCTGCAGATGTTTGGAAAAGAACATACTAAAGGGAGCATTATACTCTGTTATTGGCCTAATGAGGGAAGAGAACAGGGGGTTATAACCTTTTTTTTCCTGGAGGCAATGTCCTTATTTATGAGTTGAGTAATATAAAATGCACTTCTTACCACTGTGGAGACATGGTGATCAAAGTTAAGGTTGATGTCAACCTGCATGCCCAGATCTCTCACCACTGACTGTGTGCTTAGGGTATTGCTATTGATGTGGTACTTTGCAGGAACATCACCTTTGCCGAAAGGGATGATAATGCATTTTTTGCATTAAGTTTAAGCCCATGACATTGTCATTAGTCATTATTCTGTGTAAGAACTTCTTGCAGGATGCTGACATTGCTAGGGGGTTTTAGTGATCGCTCCCAGTTTGCAGTCATCAGCAAACGTTATCATTTAATTCTGTTCATGTCAATAGCCAAACTACCATAGATATTCAGTACTGTAATTGTCATGTCATCAAATAAACTAATTCTTTTGCACATTTTCACCTAAAATACCAGCACTGATGTGACGGTAGCATTATTGAAGACATCCTATGTCTGAATGCACAACAGCATCTTATGACTACCAGTATTCTTATTTATTCTTTCGGCTTTTCCCGGTTAGGGGTCGCCACAGCGGATCACCTGTCCGCTCATGATTGGCAGTGGAGTTTTACAGTGTCGAGCTGCCAGCCCGGCACCCAACCTTCCACAGAAGGCACACACACTCCCACCTCCAGCTAATTTAGAGTGTCCAATCCACCTGCAGCATGTCTTTGGGATGTGGGAGGAAACCGCACCTGGAGGAAACCCATGCGACCACAGGGAGGACATGCAAACTCCGCACAGAAGGCACTGCAGCTGAGGATCGAACTGGAGAACCTCTTGCTGTGAGGCGACAATGCTAGTCACTGCACCACTCCACCAAAAATACTGATATATAAACATGAAGTAGCATACATGGAACACGCTCTGCAGTATGCATGCCTCAGGCCTTATTGTTGTTGATCGCCTATGGAAGGCTTGGTTTATAAGGCAGTTGGCTACTTGGCTCTTCTGACAATGAGATGAAAAAAAGGTCATTGTGAAGCATTTCACAGAAGTAGTTTGTTAGCATGCACAATATGGGGTCATGCCTCTGAGAAAGATTCCTCTGGAACATGATGCTGTTTTCTGAGGTGTAAATGTCTCAATCAGAGTATGTTCTTTTTCATTAACACATTATTCATTACAGTTTACTGGGACATCATTCTGTGGATAGTTTCCAAAACAAACAGACATGCACCCTAACTTGATGACTTCGCTTTTTTTGTTGGTCAAAAGTTGATATGCCTCCCAGTTCCAATTCCGTTTGTTGTAGCAACAAATTCTGTTTCTCTGCCTGCATACTGTCATTGTTTCTCTCTCTCTCTCTTTGCCTACATACGGTCATTCTCTTTCTCTGTCTACATATGGTCATTTCTTTTCTTCACCTGCATACGGTCATTCTCTCTCTCTGCCTACATATGCTCTCATTACTTTACTTAACCTTATATTGTTTCTTCTGCATTACCTAATTCTTCACATCCTTTGCTGAGCTATGAACCACATGATGACTCTGTATTCTAATTTCTCACACCATATCTTAAAATATTCTCTCTAACAGTTGTTACATTTACTTTCTTCTGCAATGAAAATAACAAGTTTTGATATTTATTTATTTTTTTTACATTTGTTTACTTGGACAGTCCGTCTAATTTGCAACTCTAACTGTAGACAGTGGTTTTGTATTCAGTGTTCCTATGCTTTTAGTTATTTTGTTTGAGTCCTTAAAGCCCTTTCCTGGAACAATTCTACTTCAATCCAGGTAATTTCAAATATTATTAAATTAATTTCTTCTTCTAATAATTGCCCCTACCTCTGTTTATGGAAAATTGCCACTACTACCTTTTTATTATACCTTTTGCCCCATGTCTAACACCTCATTTGCTCCAAGGCAAGTAAATAAATAAATGAATAGCCAGTGAGTATTCCACATACATTTCTAATAACATAGCACCTTATATAACTCAAATGTGTTACCGTAACTTAAATTCAAGATACTTACCTCCCAATGCCTTGCCAAAGAGATTATGAGAGATTGATTAATGGCAATGCATATGAAGACGGAACTGTATATTCAACATTACCTGACAGAGATGGTAGTTTGCTTGGACATCAGAATTTCACTAAAATCGATGCTACCTTAAAGTAATAAAGTTATAAGAACTGTTTCCCAAAATGTATTTTATGTGTCTGGAATGCATGTCCTAACTAACTATGAGATATCATCATTCAGGTTGAAAAGGTCTTCTCTCCTAATACTGCTCATGTTTAGCTAGTCTTGAAACATAACTGTATTAAATATTTCTATTTTACTCTCACAAAAAATATGTCTGGTATACTACTAGTGTTTTCATCAGTTAGTCAGTCAGCTGGATAGAAATAAAATAGTTTTGATATAAAAATGGCGTTCTGAATGATTGAAGAAAATGTAGTTGTAGAGAGTCAAGCAATACTTACAGATACTTTAAATGGTAACTACATGGCTGAAAAGGTGGGACACAGAAAGCAGGTTTCATGATTAACAATATAAACATTAATCTACAAACATTCGTGTGGGACTGTTTATTCTGAATAAATCCATCTAGACTACTAAGACATATTAGTCTTGTTACTTTGTTAATTAAATGTTGTTTTCCTGTCCTCATATCCACATAATGCTAATTTCTGACTGATTGTAATTGTATTGATTTCACAGTGCTTTCATGCCTATCTGTCTCAGCTGGAGAACTTGTGTATCATGTCATGCTGTTTTCCTCACTTGAATCTTTTAAAATACTGGTGCTAATTGTTAGATTAACAGTACTATGGTGCTTGTAAAATACTTGTCATAAATGACATGTTTTCTGCCAGTCTTCATTTTCCACATGTAAATATATAGTCACTAAAGCTGGTCCTGGTAAGAAGTGCATATAGTACAATTTGTAAAGTGAAAATTTCAGTTTTTAATGAAATGGCCTTAAGTAACTCAGTTTTACTAACACGATTGGCTCTTGATATTCTCATGAGAGAGTACAAATGTCACCGTGTAATCAGTGAAATTAAAATGAGGTTAAGCTTCATGCCTCTTTGTTAATTTACCAACTGAAAAATTACGTATTTAAATGTTATAAAGCAGTAATTAAGAAAGCTTGGCGTTTGTGCTTTGAAGCTTATGTCAACAACTATAAACATGAATTTTGTTCTACCACAGCAATTTCCAAAAATAGATGCTACGATCATAAGGATTACTTCTGATGCATTTTTCAGAACCAGTACTACATGGTGTATTGAGTGAAGAATTAATATGGAGTTTTAATAATGGTTATTGATCACATTTTTGTTTCACATTTTGAAACTCTTAGAGCAGCTGAGGTATAAACGACAAGATAGTATGCTAGAAATAAATGCACATGTAGCCAAACAGTTATCACCTCTTGTCATATTTTCTTTATAATTATTCATATTTGTAGAGTCATACAAAGTATTCTTCAGATCACTGAGCAGTACAGTCTGGGTTCATGTGCAAAATTCCTTATCATAACTAAATTCATTCTGAAATTCCAATAGATCAATGGCTGTTGATATTTATTTATTTATTTCATCTATCTATCTATCTATCTATCTATCTATCTATCTATCTATCTATCTATCTATCTATCTATCTATCTATCTATCTATTCATGCATGCATGTATGTAGTGTCAGTGGTGCAACAGGTAACCCACTCACTTTTAGTGCCAAAGGTTTTGGGTTCTATTCCCACAGCAGGTAGATGGGGTGCAGAATCTCCAGATTGTACTATCCTTTTGATGAGCTGTTAAACTGAAGTTCTGTCTGCTTGAGCTGGCTGTAGCTCGGTTGAATACAAAAGATCCTATTTCACTGAATGAAAACAGCGTGGAAAGGTTATGTGTTGACCTGGCCAAATTGTCCCTAGTTGTATGTAATACCACCTTGTGTCTCTCCTGAAAAGACACCAGTAGCCTAGTTGGACTAACCCAGTCATCAAAGAATAAATAAATACATACATAAAATTAATAAAAACTTAATTGGGGATAGTTGGACTGGGCTGATAACCATTAATCAGTAGAGGGCCTGGTATAAAATTCCAGATACAAAATAATTATCAGCGAGTTACTTTCATGCAATCAATGCAATGATAGTTATGAATATAGTATATAATAACTTACAATACAATATGTATGTCTGTCTCTCTCTATATGTGTGTGTATATATATATATGACTGGTTCATAGGTTAGTGCTAAGCTAACTGCCCTTGTGAGCTTAGCCAATTATCCCTTGTGAGACTCAAACCCTGCACCTTGTGTTTGTAAGGCAAACACCTTAACCATTAGGCCACCCTCCCAACCCATATATATATATATATATACACAATTAAAATAATTTACAATTTAGAACTAATTAACATGCTGCTTCTATCTACAATATATACAAAATAACAGATTTGTAAGTTCTTATCACAGAATTACACTAACCAAAATTGTGAGTATTCATTAGAATTTGAGGAGGTAGATCTTATGATAGATAACTGGCTCCTAATTCAAAGACCTGTAAATGAAAGCCCCTGAACTTAAAAAAAAAATAGTGAAACTAACGAAGAGCTTATGTCAGCAACCACTGCTTTGCTTTGAAGTCCAAACCCATTCAAGTTATATATAATAACCTTGAAACTGCCATACAGAGGAAAACATGGAATACTCCAGGATACTGCAGTCTTGGAGTTACTCAGTGTAAGCCTCCATTTTCATACGGGTCTACCTGAAAACGACACATAAAAACACCGACAATGAGATAACCAACATCACCTTCTCACATATGTAATTAAGCACAAAACCATTAATTTCCAACAACCCTTACTCAGAAAGGTTAGAAACAATAACAACTTTGACCCTGCCAAATTCCAACAAGAACTAAACTCATGTAATTGGTCTATTCTAAAACACCTCCCCTTAGAGGAAGCAGTAGCATACTTTAACAACAAATTCCTTGAGATCCATGATTTGCATGCACCTGTTCGTTCAAAGAAAGCCAAGGCAAAAACTGCACCATGGCTTTCTATAGAGTCTAAACTCAAAATTACCCTTAGAAACAAAGCATGGGCTTTATGGCATTCTTCTAAAGACCCTCAAGATCACATTAAATATAGGCAATCCAGGAACGAAACCAAAAAATCAATTTTAAAAGACAAAAAACAATACTACCGTAATTTACAGACAGTAAATCAAAATAACCCTCAGAAGTTTTGGGCAGGTTTAAATAATCTACTACATCCTGCACAAACTTCAACCCCAATCCCTGCTGCTACTATTGATAAAACCCCTGAAGATGTTTCTGACAGTTTTAACCGATTCTTTACTGAGACAATTCAAGCCCTAGCTAGCCAACTACCTCCTAGCTCCCCTGGTCCTGAAAGTACCATCCCCAGAAACCTACTCACGTTCAGCTTCCAACCAGTCACCACTTCACTTATCCGTACCTTGATCAAAAAATTAAAACCCAAAACCCACTACACTTTCTGCTGATCAACTCCCTGCCGAGTACCTACAAAAATCAGCTGATGCTATTGCTTACCCCGTCTCAATACTAATCAATTGAACCATAGTAGAAGCTAAAATTCCCACCATCTGGAAAATATCCTATGTAATCCCACTTCACAAAGGAGGCAGCTCTACTGAATTCTCCAATTATAGGCCAATAGCTATACTCTCTCCATTTGCAAAGATTATGGAAAAATGTATTCATAGACAACTCATGCACCACCTAATCCAGAATCACCTTATGGCAGACACTCAGCATGGCTTCCGTCCACATCACAGCACTACTTCAGCCCTCCTAGCCTTTACCAACACCATAAACCATAATTGCAACAATAATTATATATCCTCAGCCTTCTTCTTGGATCTTTCCAAGGCATTCGATATGGTTGATCACCAACTTTTTATCCTTAGGTTCATAGGTTCATAGGTTCATACTAGGCTATCTACCCTGGGGCATTTATAAGCCTAGCCCGATTGTGTTTGGCTTATGCCACCCCTTGATTTGAGTATACTGTGCCCTTTTTAAAGTTTAGTTTACTGTGCCTCTGTCTAATAGTGACACGGAAGTAATCCCTGGGACAAACCTACGATCCCCCATCCACTCATCAAGATTCTTCTTGAAGAGGGTCAGTGAGGTGCTCTGCCTAACATGAATTGGAATTCTATTCCAGAGCGAAGGGAGCCTCTAGGTTATGAATCTGATCCTCCAGCATGTTCTATTTATTTCTGTGCTGAGGTTCAAGTCCCTCAAGCGCATGGCTCTAAGGGATTTAGATTTACTGAGGTGGAGCATATCCATTAATTCTGGGTTGGACATAGCTTTGTATGTCAGGCATAGATCGCCTCGAAGTAGGTGGTATGCAACTGAGTAGAGCTGGAGTTTTTTTAACCGAGCAGCATATGGCATCTGTTTGAGTCCCTTGATCCTCCTGGTGAGGTAGTTTTGGGGTCTTTCTAATTGCTGTAGGTGTCGGGTAAGGTACATCTCAAAGGGGGCATTGTATTCTATGATGGGCCTGATGAGGGATGAATAAAGGGGCACGATTACCTCTCTTGATCTAGATGTGAATCCTTTCATGATGAGGTGGGCTATGTAGAAGGTCTTTCTAACCACTTTGGCAATGTGGTTGTCAAAGGAGAGATTGCTATCAACTTGGGTCCCCAGATCCTTAATTACTTTCTCTGTACTTAATGGGTTACCACCTATGTGCTAATTTGTGGGCACATTGTTTTTGCCAAAGGGTATGACTATACACATTTTGGCATTTAGCTTTAGACCATGGCTCTGGCACCAGTTATCCATCTCTGTGAGACGTTTTTGAAGGATGTTTGTGTCAACTGGAGAGTCGATTATGGCGCCCAGTTTGCAGTCATCTGCGAACTTGGTGAGCCATAGTCCTCCTACATTGGCCTGTACCTCAGAAAAGTAAATACCGAACAAGAGAGGTCCCAGGACAGAACCTTGTGGGATGCCACTTGTGACCAGTTTAGAGTCTGACATGGCTCCAGCAACTCTGACTCTATGGGTTCTGTCTTTGAGCTAGTTTGCGACCCATCTTGTGACATAGGGGTTTATATTTAGGCTGGATAGCTTATCTATGATGCCCGAGTGGGGTATTGTGTCAAATGCCTTTGCGAGGTCCAGATAGGCTGTGTGGACTACCTTCCCTACATCTATGGCCTTAGTGACTGTTTCAAAGAAGTTGACCAGGTTCAAAAGACAGGATCTGCCCTTGACGAAGCCAAATTGGGTAGGATCTAGTGTCTGTAGGTCCCCAATGTCTTTGTTTATGAGTTTCATGATGATCCTCTCCATAGCCTTGCATACTAGGCTAGTCAGGCTTATGGGGCGATAGTTTCCAGGGTCCGCAGAGGTGTCACCTTTGTGGAGTGGAACCACTGTTGCTGTATGCCATTCTTTGGGCACATATCCTGTAGTGAGGCTGAGATTGTACAGCAGTTTTACTTGAGGGATTAGTTCTTCTTGGAGTTCATGTAGGACACAACCCAGGATGCCATCTGGTCCCATGGAAGTAGTGTTTTTTTGCTTTGGAGAGGGCGGCCTTCACCTGAGCATCAGAGATGTTTGGGAGGCTGCACTCTGCTGGGATAGATACTTGCTCTTTTGGGGGGGGTGGAGACGTTTGCACTGAACCTGTCTGCCAGGATATTGGCGATGTCTGTGGGTTCAGTGTATTTTTTGTAATTTAGAATCAACTCAGACCAAGTCTGGGAGTTGCATCCCAGGTTCCTAACATAACTGAAAAAAGCCTTATGATTGTCTTTAGTGTCCTGTGCAATTTTTCTCTCGAAGCTGGCCTTGGAGGATTTTATGAGGGATCGTAATTTTTTGCTAGTACTGATCAGAGATGCCTTCCCTTTTAGGGATTTTGCTCTATCATGTAGTAGCTTCCTCCTTCTGTTGTACAGTTTATTTATGGCTGGGGTCCACCAGACTGGACGCCTGCCTTTGGATGATTGGGTCTTGATTTTGTTTGGGATAGCATGATCCATGCATTCCTGGAGATGTCCGTAGAATGCATTTATATAGGATTCTGCAGTTTGGGCCGTAGTTTCCACTGGCCCTGGGGCCTTGAAGGATTCCACTTCAGTTTTGAGAAGTGTGAAGTTTGCTTTTGAGAAGTTTTTCACTGTGGTTTTCTGGGCTGGGGATGGGGTCGGGATGTGGATATCCAGTGAAATTAATTTATGGTCTGATCTTACCAATGAGGGATATACTTCTGGTATGGAGCATAGAGTCCTCGTGTTGGTAATGATCAGGTCTAGTATGTTTTCCCCTCTTGTGGGAGTGGTGACTAGTTTCTCCATAGCATTTGAGTTTTTAAATTCCAGGAACCTTTGGGCTAAGGTGCTGGGGCTTGAGTAATGCTCCCAGTCTATGTTTGGGTAGTTGAAGTCACCAAATATAATGGTGTTCGGGGAGATCTTAGCATTCTCCAATGTTTTCAGGAAAGCCGAGTGGGATTCCTGACTTTGAGAGCATGGTCTGTAGGATGCTATAAACTGAAAAGCAGTCTTGCCCACTGTCAGTTGCACATGGATGATCCCCGATACTTGGTGCACTGCCACTAACCTGGAGGTATGGATATCCTTGATAAATATGGAAACTCCCCCTCCTTTTGTGGTTCAGTCCGAGTTTTGGGGCCGAAAAGCATGATATGAGGTATAACCTGGTAGTGCTGGGGTTCTCTCTGTAGCCTTGAACCAGGTTTCTGTCACTGCACAGATATCGATGTTCTCCATACTGAGGAGAGCTTCGAGTGCATGCATCTTGAGGTTAAGACTTCTGGCATTTAGCAGCATTACCCTTAGTTTCTTGTTCCTTGTGCTGTCTATGGAGGTGGGTTTGACTTTTGAGTCTTGCCTAAAAAAGGCACTATGGGGGTGGCAAGAGCCTTTGCCAATATCCAAAAGCCCAGGGGTGACAGGTGCAAGCCGTCCCTAGCGAAGCAACGTGGCTTGTCAAGCATGTCATCCCAGGCTGACAGACATTGGATCCCCTTTGAATGACACCAAAATTTTAGCCAGTTGTTAAAATCGATCATTTTGTCTTTATATTGTGGCATCATTCTGGGTGAGGGTAAGATGCTGCTCAAGGTCAGGGTCATACCGGCCTGGGCTACATGATTAGAGAGCTCCTCTATGTCTCTTTTCATGTAGTCGAGGGAGGTACGTCTCAGGTCATTCACGCCAGTATGTACAATGACTGAGTCATATTTGTATTTGCTTTGGAGTGACCTGAGTGCTTGTGTTACGTGGTGGATCCTAGTGCCCGACAGGCAGCTCACTGTGACCTTCTCTTTATTCAGCCTGGTGAGCGAGATGTCAGTGTGTCTGACAATAGAGTCACCTATTACAGGGGTATCAGGTGTGTTATTCAGCCTTAAGGGCTGTGACTGCTTGGCACACTGACTTTGTGTGCTATGTGTTGTACGTGTTTTGTTTTGGGGTGGCGTTTGCTTGGATGTCTGCTTTGGAGGTCTCTGTTGCTTAGGTAGATTTTTATTTAGAGCCTCCGAGTATGTTTTTGTGTTTTTATGTGTTTGGTTCGCTGTTGTGGTGGGACTATGTGATACTGGAATTGTGTTGTGTGAGGTTACCTTCTCCTCCTGACTGGTTACACCAGTTTTGAGATGAGAGAGCTCAGCCTCCAGTTTGGCTACATGGTTGCATCTCTCACATATATTTTAACCTGTTTGGAGGAGGAGAGGGTTGTCCGTGTACATGAGACAGTTGTAACATTGCCTCAAAATTCCCAGATTCACCAGCTGGACTGGAGAGGAAACCATTGACTGACCTTTGGACATGCTAGAGTAATATAGGGAACTGAATTAAAATGGACCAATAGGGGACAAGGTAATCATAAAGAGTATAAGAGTAAGTAGTGCTTATGGTTTATTAGTGCTAACTTGTAAGATTACTTATTTGGACCAGTGAAGGGCCTTAGAATGAGAATATGGTGTTTAATTTTAGAGATAGAGTAGTTCTAAGGGAAAAAGTGAAGAGCAGACTTTGTGGAGCCAGGAATAGTTTAAACCCAATTAGGCGGCGTTGCCCGATGTTGCGCTATGCACAAAAACACGCAAAACTGTGCAAAAGAGGGTTTTAAGAGAGAGAGATCAAGGAGTTTGGAATTGACCCAAAATGGCCAATAAAACTACAGTTTCAAGGCAGTAACCACTCCCACAGGGGCAGGCAGGCTGCTCAATGTTTATCACTGCCACTGATGAACACAGAGACTTCCCTTTAGCCCAAGCAAACAATGGCCTCCAAGAAACTTACAAACAGTTCAGAACAGCAAATCTGTGACTGAACTTTTTTAAATCTCAGAAAAGTGGGAAAAAAGCAAGATTTTTTTGTTTTTTTAAGGAAAGCAGAGGTTCACAAGTATCAACAAGTTAGAACAGTGCAGTAAATGACCCCACACTTGAGTGCTAGGCCAGAGACAGATAAAATGCAAGTTTTAAGAAAAAAAAAACGATTTTAAAAATAAGTGCAGGCTGGAAATTCAGTAATCAGCTCTAGGTTGTGTTCTAAATACAGTTACCAACACAGAAATCAAGTTTAACAAGCCAGAAAATGCTCAAAAGTAGGCGGCAATGCAGAAAAACTTAACAAATAATCTGAAGCAAAATACTTAAAATCTCAAAAGTGGCTCCTTTCTTCTCTCAGCATTTTCTTCTCTTGGTGGGTGCTTCACCAACAGCCAACAAGTCCAAAAAGACGTCAAAACCACGAGGCAATTGGGTTTTAAGAGAGGGAGATCAAGGAGTTTGGAATTGACCCAAAATGGGCAATTAAACTACAGTTTCAAGGCAGTAACCACTCCCACAGGGGCAGGCAGGCTGCTCAATGTTTATCACTGCCACTGATGAACACAGAGACTTCCCTTTAGCCCAAGCAAACAATGGCCTCCAAGAAACTTACAATAAGTTCAGAACAGCAAATCTGTAACTGAACTTTTTTGAATCTCAGAAAAGTGGGAAAAAAGCAAGATTTTTTTTTTGTTTTTTTGTTTTTTTTTTTTAAGGAAAGCAGAGGTTCACAAGTATCAACAAGTTAGAACAGTGCAGTAAATGACCCCACATTTGAGTGCTAGGCCAGAGACAGATAAAATGCAAGTTTTAAGAAAAAAAAAAACGATTTAAAAAATAACCCTGCAAACATTCTGTCTAGATACTAGAGCCATTCAGTGGTTTCAATCCTACCTGAATGGTCGACAACAGACAGTCCTCTGGCAGAACAAACTCTCAAACCTTCTACCAAACATCCTCGGAGTACCACAAGGCTCTACACTAGGACCCTTGCTGTTCTCCATCTTCATTAATGACCTTTATACTGTCATCCCAAAAGTCAGCTGTATCCAATATGCTGATGACTCTACTCTGATTTGCTCAGCCACATCTCCAGTAGAGTTATGGTCAGCTACCCAGACCACCTTTAATATGATAGAAAACTGGCTTTCTGAACATTGTCTGATCCTAAATTCCAAAAAAACTAAAATGCTGTTATTTTCACCAACACGTAGGTCTACCGCTTTCACCTTTACCATAAAATCAAATGATGGCACAATAATCTCCCCTGACCCCTCTACAAAACTATTAGGTGTCACCATAGACAATAATCTAAAATTTGACCTACATGTTAACCAAACTATCAAAACCATCAATAAAAAACTAGGGTCACTTTACAGAATAAAAGCCTTCCGAACCCCTCCAGCTAAAATTGCCATAGCTCGCTCTCACCTTCTTTCAACCCTTCTGTATGCATCCCCTCTACTCTCGAATTTAAACAAGACTGTCCTTAACAAACTCTCAATTTGCTACAACCACATTGCCAGGTTTGCCTCTGTGCTGCCTTTTAGGACACATCATTGCATCAATCTAAATCAGCTTGGGTGGCTTGAACTACCCAGCCTAATCCAGTATAATCAACTGATTATGGCCTATAAAATCCTCTATAATCCGGGCAATACTCCTGCACTTAAAAATATTATCACCCCCTATAACTATCCTAGACCACTTTGTTCCTCTAACAAACTACTAATTCAGACTAGCAAAATTAATAACACAGCCGGTGATTCTCTCTTTGCAAACTCTGTAAGTAGATCCTGGAACTCTCTTCCAGCTGATATTACCTTACATTCCACCTTGGGTCAATTTAAAACTAGACTCAAACAACATTTGTCAGTTAACTGGCTATGTCAATGTATCAAGCCTGGCTAACTCTCTCTAGAATGTGTAAAAATCTGCTAACCAGTTTACTGTGTAATTTAATTTAATCCTGACTTGCGCTCAGGATTAACTGTAACCTGTGGAACTTGTTTAACTTGCTTACTTATGTAATCTATGTAAATAGTCTGTAATATGTAATGCTGGTATTATGTAATGCTGTATCTGCTTACCCTTTGAGCTTTTCTCCCCGGGCCTCCGCTGAAAATGGACATGCATCCAGTCGGACTATCCCGGTTAACAAATGTAAAATAAATAAATAAATAAATAAAACCGAAAGTTCAAAAACACGAAACTTCACATGCCTGACAAATCACAATCCCAACAATCAACAAAACAAAACAAATACCTTTTCTGTAAAACACACACACAACACAAGCACACCAAAAACCTTACAAACCTACACTAAACTTTACATACACAACAATCTATGCACTAACCTTAATCCAAACCCTAACCCTAAGGTTCGTCACTATCGTACACTCACCTAACCTGCTCCCTAACCCACTTACCCCGCCCCTAACCTTAAAGTCTGTCACTATCACGCACTTACCTTACCTTCACCCTGACCCTAACATCCGTCGCTATCACACACTTACATTAACATGTCGGTGTTCTCAGCGTCGGGATATTCAATCATCGGCCATCTCCGTTGTCGATCTTCCGGTGTCATTTATCTCATTGTCGGCGTTGTCAGCATTCAGTGTTTTCAGGTAGACCCTTTCAAACATACAATCTATTATTCCAGGACTTTGCAGATACAAATCTAGGAATACAAAACTACTACAATACTTGTGCATGTATAGGAGAAAGGCATTTGGAATAGTAAAGGGATGTAGATAAGAAGAATACTAGAAAATGAAAAATAAAGTTCATTATGAAATTAATGGTTAGTATGCAAAAGGAAGAGAAAGTTAAGATTAGTAAGAAAGTTAAGTTATGAAGTTAATGCTATTCTTTGTTATATTGTTTATTATGGCATACGCAACACAAATTCTGAATGTAGTATTCATGCAGTAGCTGAGTAATGTTAGCACATTTACTCCCATGCAGATGTCAGCTATTATTTTCAGTTCTTACACAAATGATGTGGTTCTTTTCCCTTGACATTTCTAATGACATTTGGTTCCACATTTTTGCAATGTATACAGAAGAGCAAGTCTCCAAAATGATTAAGAAATGTTTTGGTCTTCAGCAGATTTTTTTTTTTTTAATTTAAGAGATCAATTATGAGGGTAGTTTTTTAATTAGATGTTTGAAAGACATTCATTGGTCTAATTGCCCTTTCACCAATTTTCATACTAAGGCCCTTTAATTTTTTAACACTTACTCCTTCACTCAAGCCTTCGTCCTTATCATCATCATCATCATCAACCCCCTTTTCCCATTTTCTGCATGGAGTTAGGATGTCACATCAACTGTCACCCCCACTCTTAGTTAAGTGCAACACTCGTGTCTTCTTGAACTGTAATGCCCATCTGCTGCTGGTCCTCTTTCACACAGATTATCCATCTCATTGCTTAATATTTTCTTGTGCTCTTGCTGTCTTCCATGTCTGATATAATTTACTTTTATATGGGATGTCGTGCAAATATCAGGTGCACATTGTGTACATACTCCCCAGGATTTACTAATCTTCCATGTAAGACTAGACTAGTCTTACATGGAAATGTCAGTCTAAGAGTATGACGGCCGCGTGCCATGCATATTAATGAGGGCGCGCTGCTTCAACTCTAAAGCTTACATGGAGCATGAATGAGTGTAGGGGGCATGTCGGACTGCCGAGTAGTCCAAAAATCCACGCCCCAAAACTGACAAAATCCAAGACATGTCGAGTTACATGAGCAAGCCCACTCAAATGTGTACATTGTGACACTACACTCCTCCATATGTTAAACCTCGTACAAATTTAAAAATTAAAAGAAATTTATTTATTTTTTGTTTTATTTCTGATATAGCTGCCCGTATTTGTGCATGTTTGCGCGGGATTGCCCATTGCTTAGCTACAGTTAGCAGCTTAGACACCGAAGAGGATAATAAGAAAAAAATATGCAAATTAAGCAAAATAGCAATAGCATAGTGGTTAGAGCCTTCGCACAAAAAGGAGGCATTCCCAGTTCAAGTCCCACTACTGCACATTCCATTTTGTGTTGGAAATCTGTATACAAAAAGATTTCCTGACATTTATCATGTATAGGTTTTGTAAAAAGCATTCAAATGTTATATGTAGTAGTGAACTAATTATATATATATATATATATATATATATATATATATATATATATATATATATATGAAGGTGAAATGGTTATGCATTCTGAGGCATGAGTAACTTATTTTAAGCAATATAAAGCACTGCTAAGCACATTTTAGCAGTATTTAGCATATTTAAAACCAATTGCTTGTAGCTGAGCAGCACGTTAACAAGCGTACTGTATTTGCAGGTAGCTGCGCACTGCACTAACCAGTGCAAATACAATGTATTTGCACATAGCTGCGCACAGCGCTAACCAGCACAACGTCGGGCAACGTCGAGCAATGTTGGGCAACACTGGGCAAAGTCGGGCAAAGTTGAGCAAAGTCGGCTAAACACGGCCACACCTCCTTTACTGTACCTTAACCATTCAGGTCTGGCCAGTAGGAAAATAAAAAGCAGTAACATAACTCGAACTCAGGATACTGTGCACTATAGTCACAGTACATAACCACTAAGCCATGACAGCATTTCATAACCATGCACTTTCAACAGACACATATCTATCAAAGGAATATTAAACATTGCTAACATCACCTAAGCAGGTGTGCCTACAGCTGAGTTTTTTCAAAACTGACCAATCACAAATAAGTGTGGGAAATGAGGCATATTTAAGCTCCACAGGCAGGAATAATTGCCATAACTGGTTGTAGTTCCCTTCTGCAGTCAGCATGGCCGGTGTTGGAGAAGGCACTCAATTTCGAGTGCAACGCTGGGGCATTGAGGAGACCAAAGTAACAGTTTGGCTCCTTGTCCACAATCATGAGAAAAAACTCCTGCAAGGGCCAGTACCAGGGCACCCAATATAAAACAGAGGCCTGGAACAGTCTAGCTCATGATCTCACTAGTGCCACTGGCATTCCTTAGACTGGTGAGCAGGTCAGGCACCATTATTCTGACCTGAAGCGACGTAAGGAGGATCAACTGGACCAGTGGATCCAGGAGTCCCGTGCGATGCCTAATGCCCCAGTACTGAGTAAGTGGCCATTGTATTAAGTAGTTAAGAATTGCTATGCTTGTCTATACTATGGATAGGTATGTCTCAATATCACTGCATTTACTTCACAGCTGCAGGTGTCTGGGCTATGAATCAGCAAGCCCACGAAGATAGGTTGCAAAGGCTGCGCCATCAGGCAGATTAGTAATTATTCTGCATGTAACAGAACAGAATTGCCCGTTTTGCTGCAAATTGCTCATATAGAACTCATCACTGTACTGCTTTGAGACAGCTCCACTGGCTTGAACTGCCCAACCTCCTAACCTACAATCAGCTCTGCCTCTATCATTCTATCTATTACCTCCCCAATAACTGTCCTGCCCTCAAAAACCTAGTACAACATCACTCAGCCAAAAGGCCTCTTAGATCATCAAGCAAACTACTACTAGAAGTCACCAACAGCTACAATAGCTTTGTAGATGCACTATATAGTAGTTTGGTGGCTAAAACTGGAACTCTGTCCCTACTAGCATTCAAAACACATCATCCAAAGCCTCCTTTAAAGACCTCATCAGGCAACATCTCAAGCAAAGTTGGCAGTGCCATGATTGCTCCCCAGGCTAGTGAAAGCGGATAACATATGCATACTAAATCTAGAGCAATTGATAATAGTTTTTCAATCTTACTCACAAACACTGGCTAATCTACAATGTATGTACTGTACCTGTGTACCATGTATGTATTCTACCTACATTCCAAAGTTCAGCTGTACACCACAAATCTATTACTTACCTTTATTTTTAAAATGAATATCTTTTTTGATTGTTCTCTCCACTGTAACTGTTTGTGCCGCATACCACTGTAAAAACATGTCTCTTGTAATTTGTGTGTATACTGATTATGTCTAAATAACTAAATGTGTCTGTAATTTTTCTTTGTGGAGATTTTCTCCCCGGGCATCTGCTGAAAAAGGGCCTTTTCGGCTCAGTCAGACACCCCCGGTTAACAAATGTAAAATAAATAAAATAAATAAATAAATAAATGTACTGTTATGTAAAATAAATGAGAGAGCCTTCAAAAAGTGTTTTAACCCAATAAATAAAGGTGTAATAATCCTTTAATAAATGTATAATTCCTGGAGTTCGTCTGTGTCATTTTGTTTTTATATGTTGCTGTGCTGTTGCATTTTACAAATAATACTGTTGTATTAAGCAGTGTTAACCCAGACTTGGGTAGGCCCATATAACGTGGATGAAGGGAGTGCCAGTAGCCTTTATGCATATTTACAGCCCTCAACTGTTGGTTCATGTCCAGCATGTACAGGTTAATCTGGCACATGAGTAGGTTGGTATTTTGTTCCCCAGAAATGTCAGTGTGCTGCCAGAAATGTAGGGAGCTGTTAACATATAACTGATACTTTCACCTGAACATATCTAGATAATTATATGAAAGCAGATCTGTCAGTATACCATCTTAGCAGTAGTGTGTGTGAGCAACTCTCAAAATATGTAACAGTAACATCTGCATCTTGGAGAGTTTGTATGTAAGATACAGCTCATGTATATAACGATCTAGCAAAATCTAATTGCACAATATAAGGACATTGGGTAGTGTAATAATACATGTAAGGGACATATAACTGCAGTTAATAGGAATGTAGTGAAAACTAGAAGGATATTTAAGCTGTTAATTAAGGTATCCTTTTCCACCCTACTTTATGTGCATAAAAATGCAATTCCACACCTCAATCGGTTTGTCTAATCTCAAAACATTTGTTGGGACATATGTCCTATTGGTTTATAAATATTTACATTTATTTCTATGCATGTGCCCTGTTAAAATAACACAATATTAAAATTCCACAATATTGGTGGCCTGTTGCCATCAAGGCAACCTGCATGCTGTTGTAATGTCCACTATTGTTCTATATATGCATGTGTTATGCTTGCTTTTCATCTGTTGAAAATCTGGTGTGTTGGGTTAATGGGAATACTTCTGCATACTGTTATAACTAATTAGGAATGCTGTTGACTGTTACTAACCCATATCTTTATTAAACCCTCCAAAACATAGTTCATATGGGAAGGCCGGTCCCAGCAGACCCACCTGTCCCACCTCAGCTGGCCATGGCACCTGGCACCAGCAGGTCTGGTGCCCAGCCTGGGACCTCCTACTCCATTGACCCTGTGCCACCTTCGGGTGGAAGCACTGCAGGGAATGGGGCTCGGCCCACCCATGCAAGCGTGGCGGAGGAGGGCCACCTATCACCCTTCGAAAGGTCCGGGCTGTAGTGCATAAAGTGATTGAATGTTCTGTTGCAGAACCTCTATGCCAGCTTGAGGCACAAGTGGCGCAACTCCCGGGTCAGCCTGCCCCTCCTACACAGCCCTCAGCACAGTCACCCTCTGGGCTGTGAAGGTGCAGTGGTTACTGCCCATGGGTGGGGACCTCAGTCCCACTGTTTCCATCTGTGGACTCATGGGCTTGCGATTTTCAAACATCCCCTCCCTGACAAAGGTGTTCACCCACCACATGTCATGTACCGCCCCTGTATGCGTCTTGTTTGTCATGTCTGCTTACCTCTCCAACCTACCTCCCCAAATATACCTACTTCCCCTACCCCACATTCCACTCTCACATGAAAAAAAAGGGCAATCTGCTCCCAAAAAAAATGACACCCCATATATAGCTGCCCATTTTGCACACATGTTCACTCGACACATAAAATGTAATTTAATTGGCATTACAACATATTCTGTTGTCCTCTCCCCTCTCTCAGGGATTGAAGGTTTTATATCTACTTTCAAATTTATTCCATATGCACAGCTGTTGCTGTTAAAGAAATGGGCAGCTATGGACCTTCCCTGCACTCATCCTGCACATCCCAGGCTACTTTCCATACTGTCTTTCCCTCTTTGTGCCCCTTTTTCACCACTTTCATATCTCCCCACTTTTTTTCTTTCAAAGAAGTGAACGCGGAGATTAGCGGGAGTAAGCACTATTAAGCAGTAGTTAGCGGGTTTGCGCAAGTGTGTGCTTGTTTGCACTTAGCTAAGCATTGCTAAGCATCACGCAAACCCACACAAACCCACTTACAACTGCTTAAAAGTGCATTAGTCACTCTGTATGTGAGGGCCCTTGTTCTGCTCAGGAGCAAGCTAAAACACCTCTGTCAGTCTTGAACTCCGGACCTTGTACACATTACACAAGAAGTACCACTAAGCCACAGTAGATATACAGGTTGGTGCTGAAATAAATATATCATGCATCAGAATGAGTGAATGTGAAGGAAAAATAGGAATGCCATACCACACAACTTGTTCTGTGGATCTTTACCAGCAGTTGTTGTGGGATTACATTACATAACTGTGATTAGAGAAACAGCCATTCTAGCAAGAAATAATGTTACACCATCACTTTACAACCCCACACAGTATTACAGCAGGACAAACACTGGCATATCGGTTTAGGGCAGAGGTCACCTCCCAACTGTCCCTAATTTTCAGGGATGTCCCTGATTTTGACACAAATTTTAGCTCTGTCCCTCTGAATCCCTCCTAAAACTACTGACATTGGCCAGAAAGGTGGTGAATTACACTTAATGAATAATGACAATAATTAAGAGTTAGACACTTCTTTTACTTCAGAAAAAGGTGTATTAATTCATATGCTCTCATTCTCTCAATGTTTCAACTTAATGGCACTAACATTTTAAAGGTGTCCCTGACTTTTTCCTTACTTTTCTGTGAGTCTGTTCAAATATGTACCTGAGTGTTTGAGAGGTCTGGCAGAGGCAGAAACACAGAGACATATAAGCATTTCTGCTGTTACACACTGTGCAAATTACTTTGGAAGGAGTTTCGGATGCATACCCTTATGTAGGAATACAACACTGAAATACAAATGGATGTAGCCATGTACTGGTAGCAACCAACTGTAAGAATGCCATTGCTCTATTGCTGAAAAGACCTGTGTGGTGCTCACACAAAAAATAACAGGCTATTCTCTGGCTACCATGTGCATAGGTCCACAGTTGGGAGTTATGCAGACAGACTACTTGCCTTGATAAACTAACATGTACACAGCAACCCTGTAAGTCCAGCAAGATAAAACCCACACAGTAATATTTACAGTCTCTGTGCTTTTGCACCCCTACCCAAATGTAGAATATACCTGTGTGTGCAGGGTCTACCAAGGATGTAGGTAAGCATACTCACAGTACTGACATGTGGCCAGTTTTTCTGAGCAGCTTGTGCTAATGTCAACACTAAAAAAATGAAAACTGTTTAGAACTGAGTAAATGAATATTCACAGTATAGCAGTTCACAAACAATTCTTGTGCCAAAGGAATACATCTTAATAACTAGCCTTGTATGGCAGTTAATTGTAAAAGTTGAAAAGAAAGTACATATTTCCATGTATCTTGGGGTAGCATTTTGAGGGCTGAGTACATTTATACACTGACAAGTGGGTACTGGAAGCAGCAACATTAGGTCTGAGTACAAAATGTAAATCTCTGGCTACACCCCTGGCTTCTGATATAAGAACTATACCAACCTTCTGTCTTAAACAATGATGTCCACAACAAACAAGGATGATCTCCATCTTGGAAAGCTGAAAGGGCCACGTCTACCTGAGTTAACAATTTATAGCACTGGGGTGCTATGACAGTGATTACTGCAATTACTACACAGCAGGCTGCATGCAATTAGCAAGTGGTGGCCACTAACTGGTGCAGAGGCCATCACATGCTCAAGTGCAAATACCGACAAAATCAGGCTGCAATCTCTGCCAATAAACTCAATCACTCTATTGCAGAGACTGACAGAGAGAGAGAGAGACAGAGAGCGAGAGAGAGAGACAGAGAAAAGGAAAATGAAAAAGAAATATTACCAAATCATACAGAGGAAAGGTATGTGACACATATGTATTTATTGGCATGTAGTATATGTTATTGAAGAATAGTCTACATAATATGAACCATTCATATGTGGCAGCAGTACTTATTTATACATAGATGTTCTGATTAACTACTGCTATGGACAGCATTAAATGTCAAAGATCTGATCCATGTTATCTGTGTTCTGTACAGTAGTGTGGCCAATGGCTGTTGGGGAGATTATCTCTGACATTATATAAACATGGGTGTGACAGAACAACACATGCATGATAGTCATATTAAAGTGTAGCTTAGCACTGGCAACTGATGTAGCAGTCAAGTATGCTTATCTAGCATTTATAACCATATAACCATATATACCTCCCCTAATGTTAGTGTGTGTTCATATGTGACACCTGTTTGTGTTGCAGCAAGGCCCAACAGTTCAGCTGTGAGGTCCAGGGACTTACAACAGTGTGGACCTTGTGTGTGTATGCCACACACATATGGAGAAATATATATGTGTCATATATATTCACATCTGTATATGTGCATAGAGCGGGGGACATATTGCAACTGTTTGTGAAGGGTGGAGATATATATGTTGGTGAAGGTTAGTATGCGCACATTTGTATGTAGGTTTTAGTGTGTGACAAACAAGACAGCATACAGTGCTGGTATATGACATGTGGTGGTTAAATACTGTGTGTGGTTTGTTCAGTTTGCAATTTTGAAGCTAGTGAGACCTGCTAAAACTACCTGGGCTGTGAACACCTTCAATGCATTTATCCCAAGACTGTGCAATTTTATTACATTGCTGTACACCTCACATCCTTTTTATAATTGATATTCTCACTATGAAAGGTGAAATGTATATGTGCCTACATATATATGTATATGTACAGCAATGGATGTGTATATGTGTATATATATATATATATATATATATATATATATATATTTATATATATATATGTATAGTTATCTATACTCATACACACCTACATCTTCTTGTTGCAATAGATTCTCTGTACTGTTAACTGACTGTGATGGTCAATGTGTTTGTGAATAAGTCAAAGATATGTATCTGTGGGATAGCTTAGTGGGAAACTGTTTATTTCATGATATTATGGGTCCTTGTTTGATCCTAGCAAAATCTGTGTATTCTGTTGCTAGGCAGAAAAAGTGCTATTGCATACAGTGTGATTAAGTCCCTTGGTTTTGACTAGGGTGTGTCATTGGAGGCTAAAGCACTACATCTATGATTATTGATTGGTACTGATGTTGAATCCAAATCCTGTGTGCACTGTAGTACTACTTGAAGCTCTGGGCCTGTACAGCAAAGTATGGTGTATGTCCACATTGCTGGCATCCACTGTTTTGTGTGGTCCCTGTATTCATCACAGATTGCATTTCTCAAGATTAAGGTTGTATAAGTATTGACACACAATACTGTATAGTACACACTGAAAGCTTATCTGGGTTGTCATACCTTTATGTCCTGTAATTATGTCTGATGTGTGTGTGGGTATGTCTGTAACATGTCCTTTGACATATGTGTGGTAAAACATATAACTGCGTATCTAGCAACATTCATAGTGTACTACAGCAGTATGCAACCTATATTCCCAATTGTGCACATATTTTGGACACGGGTTTGCCATTAACAAATTGTGTGGTATAATAGTAATACATTTACTGGACCTTACACTCATTGTGATGGATGATATATTTCTTTACACATCAGCTTGATGTATATCTGCTGTGGTTAGGTGGTGCATCGTGTTGCATACAGTGTGTCAGGCACTCTTGTATAGTCTTATATAGTGATTTTATTTTGTTTCTGTGCAGAACATGGTTCATTAGACTGAGAGTGAGCCAGGCACTTCCAAGCATCGCAAGAACCCCACTTACAGTAGTGCTGAAGATGACATCATTACTACCAGTATGATTCAGCACTGCAGTCTCATGTTCTCACGAACCAGCCAGGACCAGCTGGAGCGTACTGCAATGTGACAAGATGTTGTCTGCAGGGTAAATGAAATAGGCCTGCATAACCGGACATAGGAGCAGGTATGCCACCACTGCAGTGATCTTCTCAGACATGTCCGTCAGTGTGCTGCTGATGTGTGGAGACAACAGCTTGCAACAGGAGGTGGTGTTAATATCCATCCCCCCTCACCAGAGTGGAGGAGCTGCTCCTGAGTCTGGTGGCACCTGCCCAACAACAACAGCAGCAGACATACACCATGATGGAGGTTGGAGCCACCCAGCAAGCATACATGGAACATGCAGGTAACGTGGCATATCTGTAGACTACTGTTATCTGTATTGGTAGATCATGCATATGTGAGATGTGGAGTGTGTCGTTAAAAGATGTGGAGCCTGTTGTTGTGCAATACTAATCATTTGGAACATAATCTGTAGCCCTATGAATGTAAACTGTTGTTGTACTGTAAGATTGCAAACACACAGTAGCAATGCCACAGTTGTGGCCACTGACAAACTGTCTCGTCTCTATGGAGGTCCCCCTGTGGTGACATCAAGGCAGCGGACAGATGCTGGTGAGTGTGTTCTACATTTATTATTTTAAATAAAAAGTGCATGTCATAGTTAAGGTGTAGGCCATGTACACATGTAACACACCTTCCCATAATGCATGCTGTGCATGTTTGGTCTAAGACCAAATGCTATGGAACAACTTGTTACCACTCCCACAAGAGGGGAAAACATACTGGACCTGATCATCACCAACATGGGGACTCTATGCTCCAGTACAGAAATACTCCAGAAGTACTATATACCATAAACATCCACAGCACACGATAGTCACAAACAAGAAACTTTTAATGAAGCTTTCAGGTCTACACCCTTCATCAGCATACAAAATCACAACACATTGACACATTTAAATAGAGGGCCCTTAAAGTCACATGATCAAGCCAGCCATTCAAAGAACCACTATAAATAAATATACAAATTCAGTTTAAAAACATCACTTAACATCTAATAAAATTAATTTTCATATAGTTACATTATTAAAAACGTAATACGTAAGTATAAAAAACTGTTGCATGTATATATAAACAAATAAATACATCTACATATTTAATAATACTATGCACTTAATACTATAAATTCTCTCTCTGCCTCTTGGTCAAAACTGGTTTTAAACTGACTGTCCCATTAAGGCCTGGATACTTATCAGCCTGTAGTCGCACTATCCACTCATATTCTTTTAACAGCAAAAGATTATCAATATCACCACCTCTAATACCCAACTGCAGAATAGATATACACCTAAATTTAAATGCATGTGTCTGAAAATCATGCACTTAAACAGATGCTATGTTATAAAGACTTTCAAAGTGAAATACCGCCTGTACGAACGAAGATGAATACATCTAAATGTTATAATTGTATCTGCTGCTCTGACATATACGACACTAATAGTAGTTTTCAGCATCCTACAACAGGTGAACGATTTGACTTTTTTTGTGGAGCAGATTGTAATTCTACTAAATTAGTTTACCTTGCTACTTGTACCCTATGTAGTGCATTTTACGTAGTGAAAACAGTTAGGAAGCTGAAGGATAGGATAATAGAACATAGATCTGAAATAAAAAGAAAGCTTGAGACAAATGGGCTATATAGGCATTTGCATGATTTTCAGACACATGCATTTAAATTTAGGTGTATATCTATTCTGCAGTTGGGCATTAGAGGTGGTGATATTGATAATCTTTTGCTGTTAAAAGAATATGAGTGGATAGTGCGACTACAGGCTGATAAGTATCCAGGCCTTAATGGGAAAGTCAGTTTAAAACCAGTTTTGACCAAGAGGCAGAGAGAGAATTTATAGTATTAAGTGCACAGTATTATTAAATAGGTAGATGTATTTATTTGTTTATATATACATGCAACAGTTTTTTATACTTATGTATTATGTTTTTAATAATGTAACTATATGAAAATTAATTTTATTAGATGTTAAGTGATGTTTTTAAACTGAATTTGTATATTTATTTATAGTGGTTCTTTGAATGGCTGGCTTGATCATGTGACTTTAAGGGTCCTCTATTTAAATGTGTCAATGTGTTGTGATTTTGTATGCTGATGAAGGGTGTAGACCTGAAAGCTTCATTAAAAGTTTCTTGTTTGTGACTATCGTGTGCTGTGGATGTTTATGACTCTATGCTCCAGACCAGAAGTGCATCCCTCACTGGTAAGATCAGACCATAAACTAATCTCACTGGATATTCACATCCCGACCCCACCCCCTGCCCAGAAAACCACAGTGAAAAACTTCTCTAAAGAAAATTTCACACTCCTCAAAACCGAGGTGGAATCCTTCAAAGCCCCCGGGTCTGTGGAAAATATGGCCCAGACCGCAGAATCCTTTATAAACGCATTCTATGAACACCTTCAGGAATGCATGGATCATGCGATCCCAAATAAAACCAAGACCCAATCCTCTAAAGGCAGACGTCCTGTCTGGTGGACCCCAGCCATAAATAAACTATACAATAGAAGGAGGAAGCTACTAAATGATAGAGCAAAATCCCTAAAAGGGAAGGCATCACTGATCAGTATTAGCAAAAAACTACGGGCACTCATAAAATTGTCTAAGGCCAGCTTCGAGAGAAAAATTGCACAGGACACTAAGGATAATCACAAGGCTTTCTTTAGTTATGTTAGGAACCTGGGTGGTAATTCCCAGATATACTCAGAATTAGTCCAAAATGACAAAAAATACACTGAACCCACAGACATTGCCAACATCCTAGCTGACAGGTTCAGTGCAAACTCCCCCCCCCTCCCCACCAAAAGGGCAAATATCTATCCCAGCAGAGTGCTGCCCTCCTGACATCTCAGATGCTCAGGTAAGAGCCGCCCTCTCCAAAGCAAAAAACACAGCATCAATGGGACCAGACGGTGTCCCAGGCTGCATCCTACATGAACTCCAAGAAGAGCTAAGCCCAAACATAAAACTACTGTTCAATCTCAGCCTTACTACAGGATATGTGCCCAAAGAGTGGCGTACAGCAACAGTGGTCCCTCTCCATAAAGGTGGTGCCTCAACGGTTCCTAGAAACTATCGCCCCATAAGCCTGACTAGCTTGGTCTGCAAAGCTATGTAAAGGATCATCATGGACCTCATAAATAAAGATATTGGGGACCTACAGACACTGGATCCTACCCAGTTTGGCTTTGTTAAGGGCAGATCCTGCCTCTTAAACCTGGTTGATTTCTTTGAAACAGTCACCAAGGTCATTGACGAGGGGAAGGTGGTCCACACAGCCTACCTGGACCTCGCAAAAGCCTTCGATACAATACCCCACTCAGGCATTATAGATAAGCTCACCAGCTTAAATATAAACCCCTATGTCACTAGATGGATTGCAAACTGGCTCAAGGACAGAACCCACATGGTTAGAATTTCTGGAGCCATGTCAGACTCCAAACCAGTTACAAGTGGTGTCCCACAAGGCTCAGTCCTGGGACCTCTCTTGTTCGGTATATATTTCTCGGAGGTACAGGCCAACACGGAAGGACTGTGGCTGACCAAGTTCGCAGATGACTACAAACTGGACACCATAATCGACTCTCCAGCCGACACAAGCATCCTCCAAAAGGGCCTCATAGAAACAGACAACTGGTGCCAGAGCCATGGCCTCAAGCTAAATGCCAAAAAGTGTATAGTCATCCCCTTTGGCAAAAACAAAGTGCCCACAAATTACCACATAGGTGGTAATCCATTAAGTACAGAAGAAGTAATTAGGGACCTGGGGACCCAAGTTGATAGCAATCTCTCATTTGACAAACACGTGGCCAAAGTGGTTAGAAAAACATTTTATATAGCCCACCTAATCATGAAGGGATTCACATCTAGATCAGGGGAGGTCATCGTGCCTCTTTACTCATCCCTCATCAGGCCCATAATTGAGTACAATGCCCCTTTTGGGATATACCTTACCAGACACATGCAGCAACTGGAAAGACCCCAAAAGTACCTCACCAAGAGGATCAAAGGGCTCAAACAGATGCCATATGCTGCCCGGTTAAAAAAACTCCAGCTCTACTCAGTGGCATACCGCCTGTTCAGAGGCGATCTGTGTCTGACGTATAAAGCCATGTCCAACCCAGAATTAATGGACATGCTGCACCTCAGAAAATCCAAATCCCATCGAGCTACGCGCTCGAGAGACTATGAACCTCAGCACTGAAATAAATAGGACATGCTGGAGGGACAGATTCATAACCCAGAGGCTCCCTTCACTCTGGAATAAAATCGCAGTCCAGGTTAGGCAGAATCCCTCATTGACTCTCTTCAAGAGGAATCTTGATGAGTGGATGGGAGATCATAGGGTTACCCCGGGTATCACTTCTGTGTCACTGTTAGACAGAGGCACAGTATACTAACCTCGAAAAAGGGCATAGCAAAATAAATTTAAAATGGGTGGCGAAAGCCAAACACATTCTGGCTAGGCTTATAAATGACCTAGGGCAGATAGCCTAGTATGAACCTATGAACCTAAGACCATGCACATCTCACTAATGTGATTAGCTGCCTCAAACACATGCAATACCCAGACCATCTCAAACAAATGTGGCTAGACTGCAGTCACCATTGAATAGGCACAGTTGATACTCAACATGCACATAACATACACATCTATGTCATACACAGAGCATTTTAACATGCTACACATAAAGGGTTCCCAAACCCTCTGTAAAGACACGCTCCAGTATCCAAAATCTTATCCACACATTACACATAATATACCTGAGGGGTAGAGGCCTATCATGGGGCATTTAAACACTCTGCAACACACTACACATTCATGTCATGGAATGCTCCTTATTGGCCTCCTTACAAACTCATGTAACAACTGGTTGTGAAATGGTGAATGTAGCCAAGGTAGAACAGTTCCACTACAGCATGAGTAGTGCTGGTTTGGGAAACATTTGTAGCCTTGAGAGACCACATGATGCTTCATGATGATGGCCTATGGTACTGTACCCCATCCAATTATTGTAACCACAGTACTACACATAGCTTTCATTGCTATACACCTTGCTTTACACCTTAATGTTGCATGTGTGCACACATATGCACCTCTAAACAATATGCATACCAATCACCATTTGCACAACTGACACATATATGTCTTGTGATGCCATTGAGTGCTAGGTCATATGGCACACATTGGGTATGTGTAGTGTTTAAATATGCAGTTGTGTTTTAGCATGCCATGTCATGGATGACACTGGCATGTCCACAATATGATCTACACTCACCATAAGTACCGTACATTGGGAATGTGGCTGAATGGTATTCCATCAATTATCCATGCACCACTGATGATGTTGTGTGAATACTCATCATGCATGTGCTAAAAATGTATCTACAATTATTTGCTAAAGACACAGAGGCTGTAATCAGCATTGGATACCTATCTGACACACAGATACACATCCAGTCATGGTATGTACACCTGTTTGTTATGGTGCACAGTACATTACAGAGTTTTGAATACCTGCACAGCAATGTTGTGTCCATGTATGTACTGTGTTCCAGGGGGAGGCCCATCACCTATTAACAAAACACATGCATCAAAGCCATGTATACTGTTAGTAACAAGTACTGTCTACACTTGCACTGCATGCTGTTGAGCAACACATGTCCTACATGCTGACATGTGTGATATGACTGTTTTGCTTGTGATACTGTACCCCACCATCACCTGCTATTGTGTATGTTCTGAGATTGCTGGTGTTGTGTATGTCTGCTTTAGGGATGAGTGTATTTTTGTCTGTGTGCATGTGCGCATGTGTGCATGTGCGCCTGTGCGCATGTGTGCATGTGCGCATGTGCGCATGTGAACAGATGTGCATGTGTGCATGTGGTCTGACATCATGTTCAGGCCTTAAAGTGTGATTCCTGTTTTCCTCTCACTCGTGCCAAGGTGGGGCTGGTTCAGTACAGCAGGCAACCTGATGTCACTGAGACAGACAGTGATCATTAGGATAGGTGTGCTGAGGCACAAGCAGGTGTGTCAGGGTCTGTTGTTGGGCCACCAACTGACAGTACACAAGTCAGAACCCCATCCGTGCACACAGTCATACTGCCTGTACATCCATCATCACCATTGCTCTTAGTTGAGGGACAGTGTACAGTTGGCACTGGCCAGGACAGTGTGGTATCTTTGGCACATGTATCAGGACACAGCAGCCATAGCCAGATGTCTGGAATGGTACCACATAGGCAGATGCCCAGGGGTTCTCATCAGAGCACTGCTGGTCATCATGCCACACTTCTTTCTACCACACACATGTTCCAGGCTGTCATGGAGGCACAGACACGAATGGAGTGGTACACCAGACAGGGACTAAGGGCACAGAGGGCTCATAACACCTCTGTAAATGACAGTATCCATGACCTAGCAGGTGCCATACATAATTACACTGAGGTCATTGATAGACGTTGGGGTGAGACATTGGATGTCCTCCACAATGTCATCTCCATGTGTCAGGACAGTGCGGGATGGTTGAGACATCAATGTGGACGTATGCCAGCAACATCAGCAGCTGGAGGTCGCCGTGGACATCCAGCAAGTCACAGCTGCTCCCATAGTGCCAGTACCAGCCCCAGCAATGTTGGGGGGGCTGTCCATAGACCGCCCTAGAAGACCACATGCATGTGGCTCTGACCAGTCCCAGCAGGGACCTGGATCCAGTGGACATATGTCAACCTCTTCGAATAGTACCCAATCTGGATTAGTACTTGATGCTGTCTGTAGCACCCCTGCCAGGCACAGGTTCCGTATCTATGGCCAGAGATGGTGATCTGTAAAGCCTGCCAGGTACAGTCTGTAGATGTCTCACAAATCCCCGTATATGGCAGCCACATGGTGGAATTGTGTGCATGCAGACACACACACATAAACCAGAAACCTATGGCAAACACATACCTGCACACATTACATCAACATTGGCCCATAACAGTACTCATGGCCCTCACACACACACTTATACACATGTCGATTGTATGGCTCAGTGTAGGCCTCTGGCAAACCAACAACACACCCTGTGCATATGATGAAACCTGTGATACCTCCTGTCATCTGTAACATTGATGCAGGAACAGGCTAACGTGGTGCTGATGCACTGGGTGACTTTAATAAAGTATAGCAATGGTTGAATGTGTAGCATGTTGTCAGCAGTAAAGTGTAATGATATCCTTGAAGGTGTAGTTAAGTAGGCATGATGCATTAAAGCTGTAATTAGCAATGTTGTATTGTTTCCACCAGTGTTTATTACAATTGTGTTTTGTTTGCCCATGTGCCACTTGGCTGATGTATGTAGTTGTGTCAGTATGCATTGTACAGTGGAGAGTAAGTGTGGAGATTTTGCAGCACAGGTCTGCACGTGTACATTTGTGAATATGGTGAAGGTGCACTGTCTGCATGTACATGCATATTGGACACATGGACAGGGTGACATGCCATGTATTGGCCAGTGTTAACACTCCATACTTTCTATTGGTGGCCAGTATGCATTGTACTACACACATTTTTGGAACTTGAGTACACATGTGTGTGTATGACATGGGTTGACACTGTGCTTTGGGTGATGCTGTTGTTGCTATCTGTTATCGGTTTGCATTACTAAGATTAAAACTGTCCCAGCTGCATAATCCTTTATTAATGCACACTGTTCACCTACAGGGTTGCATGGACCACGCTATCACAAATACAAGAAATTCTCACTTATACAGTAAAAGTGCATTAGCCTCATGGACCCCTGCCATATACTAAGTATATAATAGAAGGTGTGAAGTTGTACCAAAAAAGAGTTACATACCAAGAAGGGATAACCTCTCTGGTCAGTATCATTGGGAAAATACAATCGCTCAATAAACATACAAGGCAAGCTTCAAAATACAAAATGGCAAGGATTCCAAAGACAGCACTAAAGCTTACTTTAGTGTTGTTCATAATCTACAGGGGAAATCTCTGATCACGTCACAGTTAATGTAAATGATCACAAAGTACACTTATCTGACTGAGATTACCAATTCCTTGTCAGACAGTTTGAATGCGGATTTTACCACCCTGTCATTACACAAGGGCCACATTTCCAGACCTGAAGATTGTAAAACCTGATGATTCACAGACACTCTAGTTAAAATATCTCTTTGACAATGTACACACCACAGTGGCAATGGTACTGGACAGTGTCCCTGGCTGTGTCATACACAAGCTGACATATGAAGTCACCACTCACCTAAACGCTCTGTCCAGATGCAGCATCTATACAGGTTACATATTTGTGGAAAGACACATGGTAATGGTGTTCACAGTCCACAAGGGTTGAGCTACAATGTCTTCTTCTTATTATTATTCTCTTTTTGGATGCTCCCATTAGGGGTGGCCACAGTACATCATTTCTTCCTGGTCTCTGCATCGTGCACTATCACACCATCCACCTGCATGTCCTCTCTCACCACAACCATAAACCTCATCTTAGGCATTCCTCTTTTCCTGTTACCTGGTGGCGTCATCCTAAGCATCTATTTCACAATATACTCTGCATCCCTCCTCAGCATATGTACAAACCAACTTAATCCTGCCTATCTGGCATGGTCTACTAACCTTCAAACCTGGCCTGACCCTCTAATATACTTATTTTTAAATCTGTCCACCCTCATCACACCCAGTGCAAATGTTAACATAAATTGATTAAGGGTAGAACTACAACAGGTCCTGGAAACTCTCACCCTATAAGCCAGACCAATGTTATCTGGAAGGCTATGGAGCACAGTCTTATGGAACTCACTAACAGAGATATTATGAACCTGCAAACACTGCACCATACCCACTTAGGTTCTTTAAAGGCCAGATCATGACTCCTACACCTAGTAGACTTCAAGCCAGTCAACAAGGCTATAGGTGAGGGATGGGAGGTCATCACAGCCAAGCTATAGCTCACCAGCAATTCATACCCATCCCACATACTGGTATTATACATAACCTCAACAGATTGACAATAAACGATTGCTAGATGATGGCTTGACAACTGACACTCAGATGTAGGACACACAGTAGCATTTGCAGTCTCCATGTACTATTCTATGCCAGTAACAAGTGGTATTCACCTGCACTCAGTCCTGGGACCACTCCTGTTTGGCATATAGCTTTCTTAGGTACAAGCAAACACAGTAGGGATATGTCTTCCCATGTTTGATGACAATGCACACTGTGGGCTATACTTTATTCTCCAGATGACACACACATCCTCCAAAAGGGTATCATACAGACAGATACCTGGTGTCAAACTCATGCTGTAACGCTATAAGCCAAAGAAAACATAGTTATCCACTTTAAGAAAACAAAGTATCCCCAGAGTACCACATAGGTAGTAGCCCCCAAAATGTGGAACAGGTACTAATGTATACATAGAGTCATGTGTTACATCATCTCTCCTTTGATAATCACATTACCAAAGGGTTTTGGAAATCCCTCTGTGGAGCACATAAACAATAAAGGGTCTGCATGCAGATCCACAGAGGTTGTTGCGCACCTATAATGATTAGTCATCTTTGCCAGACTTTGCTTGCTTTGGAACAGGTTTCAAATATACCTCAAGCATAAACCCTCACTCACACTCTTCAATAGAAACCATGATGTGTGGATGTGAAACGGAAGATGTAGCCCAGGGATCACTGCTGTGGCTATGCTTGTCACAATCATACAGAAGTGACCTAAGGTCTGGAAAGCACCAGCATGCTCTGGCAAAGATAACACATGTGTTCATGGAGAAAGCAGAGTACCCACATATGAAATAATTGAGGTCACATGTATGTATATGGATTTGCTCCACAGCTACCTTACATGTGTAATGCACATACAGTTGTCATTGTGATATGTCATACACTAGAAAAATCAAAAACAACTCCACATTGGCCAACAGTGTCACACACAGAGTCAGCAAGGGCAAGAATCAAACTCTTTCCTAACTACATTATGATACTGTAGCAGTATGCGATTACATGACATGCTATACACATTACTGGGATTTCATTTTTCCACAGGTATATTTGTAGGATGGTGACAACATCAGACTTGACAAAGATGAGTATACCACTTTTAAGGTGTGTGAGTAGTCTCCAAAAGGTTACTCTTTGCCAGCGAGACACACAGACACTTACAGTTGGCAAGGTTAGGATTTAAACCCTTACCTAACTACATTATGACACTACAGTAGTACGCATTTACACAACATGCTGTACACATTACTGGGATGTCATCTTTCCACAGGTATATTTGTAGGATGGTGACATCATCAGACTTGACAAAGACGAGTATACCGTTTTTAAGGTGTGTGAGTAGTCTCCAAAAACTCACCACTGGCAAGTGCAGGATTCAAACCCCTACCTAGCTATATTATGATACTACAGTAGTACACACTTACACAATGTGCTATATGTATTATTAGGACTTTACCTTTCAACAGGTATATTTGTAGGATGGTGACATCATGAGACTTGACAAAGATGAGTATACCACTTTTAAGGTGTGTGAGTAGTCTCCAAAAAGGCTGGTCCTCACCCAAAGAGACTCGCACAGTTGGCAAGTGCAGGATTACAACCCTTACCTTGTTACATTACAATACTACAGCAGTACACATTTACACAACACACTATACACATTACTGGGTCTTTATTTTTCCACAGGTATATTTGTAGGATGGTGACATCATGAGACTTGACAAGATGAGTATACCACTTTTAAAGGGTGTGAGAAGTCTCCAAAAAGGTTGCTCTCTCCCCAGGGAGAGACGGACACACACACACACACACACACACACACACACACACACACACACACACACACACACACACACACACGCACACAGTTGGCAAGTGCGGTATTCTTAATCCAAACTAAGTACATCTTTACACTTCAGCAAGCAATATGGAGTTACAGGGTGCAATACAGACATTACTTGCTGACAGTCTGCACAAAGGTTTTTTTTCACATTTGCTAACCTCAGCAGGCTTATCATACTAGGTGTATTCTGAGTATATTGTATGCATAGGCCATGATCATATCATATATGGGTTGATGAACCACATGCTGGCACACACAGGGTCAAACCTTGAGTAGCATTTTCCCTTCACCTACATGATACTGCAATATAACAGAAAGATGATAAACTTCAACAATTGGCTGAGCTTCTGGTGTCATTCAAAGGGGATCCAGTCTCTGTCTGCCTGTGATGACATGATAGACAAGCATTGTTGCTTCACTACAGATGGTTTGCACTTGTCGCCCCTATGCTTCTGAATACTGGCCAAGGCCCTTGCTGTCCCCATATTACCTTTTTTAGGCAAGGCTCAAAGGTTCATAGGTTCATAGGTAGTTACTAGGCTATCGGCCCTGGGGCCTATACAAGCCCAGCCAAAAAGGTACCCTGGTGTTTGCCACCTAAGAAAATTATTTTCCTGTGCCACTGTTGAGCAGAGACACAGAAGTGATCCCCAGGGTGAATTTCCTATTTCCCATCCAATCATCAAGATTTTTCTTGAAGTGTGCTAATGAGGAGCTTTGTTTGATATAGATAGGTAGTTTATTCTGGAGTATGTGAAGTCTCTGGGACTGGAAACTATCCCTCCAGCATGTTCTGTTTATTGTGGTGACAAGGTTTAGGTCCCAAGAGCATGTAGGTTCATATGTTCATAGGTAGGTACTAGGCTATCTGCCCAAGGACATTTATAAGCCTAGCCAGAATGTGTTGACGTTCACCTCCCGTTTAAATTAGTTTCCTGGGCCTCTGTCTAGCAGGGCCACTGAAATGATCCCAGGGATAAATTTACAATTTCCCATCCACTCATCAAGATTCCTCTTGAAAACTGTCTGCGAGGGGCTCTGCCTAACATCAACTGGGATTCTATTCCAGAGCGAGGGAAGTCTCTGGGACAGGAATCTATCCCTCCAGCATGTCCTGTTTATTGCTTTGCTGAGGTTTAATTCACTGGAGTGTGTGGCTCTAAGAGATTTGTTTTTCTTGATGTAGAGCATGCCCATTAATTCCGGGTTGGACATGGCCTTATACATCAGGCATAGGTCACCTCTGAGCAGGCAGTAAGCAACCAAGTAGAACTGAAGTTTCTTTAGTCGAGCTGCATAGGGCATCTCTTTGAGGCCCATGATCCTCTTGGTGAGGTACTTCTGTGGTCTTACCAGCTGTTGCATGTGCCAATTAAGTTACATACCAAATGGGGCATTGTATTCTATTATGGGCTTAATGATAGATGAGTAGAGGGGCACAATGACCTCTCTTGATCTAGAGGTGAACCCTTTCATGATTAGGTCGGCTACATAGAAGGAATATCTAACCACTTTGGCAATGTGATTATCAAAGGAGAGGTTACTATCTACCTGGGTCCCCAGGTCTCTAATTACATTTTCCGTACCTAGTGGATTACCACCTATGTGGTAATTCATGGGCACTTTGTTTTTTTCCAAAGGGGATGACTATGCATTTTTTGGCATTCAGCTTGAGGCCATGGTTTTGACACCAGGTATCTGTCTCTGTAAGACCCTTCCAGAGGATGTCTGTGTCAGCCAGAGAGTTGATTATGACCCCCAGTTTGCAGTCATCTGTGAACCTGGTCAGCCATAGTCCTCCCGTGCTTGCCTGTACCTCAGAGAAGTATATACTGAACAGGTGGGGTTCCAGGACCGAGACCTGTGTGATGCCACTTGTGACTGGTTTAGAGCTGGACATGGCACCTGCAACTCTGACCATGTGTGTTCTATCCATGAACCAGTTGGCCACCCATCTCATGAAATAGGGGTTAATGTTCAAGCTGGTAAGCTTGTATATGATGCCAGAGTGGGTAATGGTGTAAAACGCCTTAGTGAGGTCCAGGTAGGCTGTGTGGACTACCTTCCCTTCATCTATGGCCTTGGTAACTGTTTCAAAGAAGTCAACTAGGTTTAGGAGGCAGGATCTGCCTTTAACAAAGCCAAATTGGGTAGGGTCCAGTGTCTGGAGGTTCCCAATGTCTCTGTTTATGAGTTCCATGATAATTCGCTCCATAGCTTTGCAGACCAGGATGGTCAGGATTATAGGGCAATAGCTCCCAGGTTCTGTTGTGGCACCACGTTTGTGGAGTGGGATGACTGCTGCTGTATGCCATTCTTTGAGTACATAGCCTGTGGTAAGGCTGAGTCTGAACAGTGAATTTAGGTGAGGGTTTAGTTCCTTTTGGAGCTTGTGTAAGATGCAGCCTGGGACACCATCCAGTCCCATTGATCCTGTGTTCTTAGCTTTGGAGAGGGCTGTTTTCACCTGCATGTCTGTGATGTCTGGGGCTCTGCATTCTTCTGAGATGGACACAGGCCCTTTTGGGGGTGAGGGGGAGGTGAAGTTTGCACTAAACTTGTCCGCCAGGATGTTGGCAATGTCAGCTGGTTCAGTGTATTTTTTGCCATTTTGCAGTAGCTCAAAGAGAGTTGCCACCTAAATGTTTGATATAGCTAAAGAAGGCTTTGTCGTTATCTTTAGATTCCTTGGCAATTTTTCTTTAGAAACTGACCTTGGATGATTTTATGAGCGATTGTAGTTTCTTGCTAATAATGATCAGTGATGCCTTTCCTTTTTGGAATTTTGCTCTATCATGTAGTAGTTTCCTCCTTCTTTTGTATAGCTTATTTATGGCCAAGGGCCACCAGACTGGTTTGATCATCAGGGATGTCCCCATTGGCAAATCTCTGGTACAGCTGCATCAGATGCCATATGTGGGAATCGTGATAACTTCCAGTTCAGCCAGCACACACATTCATTATTATGCCCCGGGCATCACACACAACCTGGCAGTTGATGGAGGGGAAGCCCTTGTGGTTGATGTAGACCCTACCCCGCTCACCAGTTGATGCTTTGATATATATGTGCGTGCAGTCTATTGCACCCACTACCTCAGGGTATTCTGCTATTTGGTGGAAAAGACACATATTGCTGGCCAATGCCTTATGGGAATTGGGGAAATATACATGCTCACCGACATGTTCTGACATGGCATCCAGGAACTGGTGCAGTACCCTGGATGCTGATGCCTGTGAAATCCCCATCATATCACTAGTTGGTCTCTGGAAGGTACCTGTAGCTAGTATTCTTAGGCCAACACATACCTTGGTATCCACTGGGATGGGTTCCCCTCTGTTGGTTCTGTGTGTAAGGCGTGGCCGGCACAGCTCAGCAATTTGCTGCAGGAGGTCTCTGTCCACCCTATAGTGCTCCACTATCTCCAGCTCATGTAGCCCCTGATAGGTTACCCTGGGTCTGTACACTCTTCTCCATCTCCTCACTGTGGGTTGCTCAGCAGAATTCACAACATCACCACCCTCAGCATCTTGCACATGTTGGTTTATGATAGCAAGAGCAGCCCCTAACATTTTGTCTGACTTTAAAGTTTTTAAACTTTCCCTCTTTGTATACTGCAGTGTTGCAGAGTTCTTTGGAAAAAAAACAGGGAAGAATGCTGTTTGCAGAGTTTAAAGTGCTGGGCTGGGCTGGGCTAGTCTGCTACCTTTGTAATTGTCTGATTCTGATATATTTCACCTGGCAGCTCTGCTAGTTCTCCTTGGTTAACTTCCTACTACTTCGTTTCCTTCCTTTTCCCTTTCTGTTTCCTCCCAGGGCAGCACCACGCAAATGAGCGCACATGAGTGCACATGCGCGCACATGCTGTGTGCACGTTTGCAAGAAATTTCAGATATATTCACGGCGTACATGTTTGGTTTCTGGTTTTCAAAAAGGACAATTGTAGACACACCTCTTGCAATCCTGAGCAACTCAGGGCAAACACAAGACACTGTGCTCCAACAAGCTTACAGTCTTTCTGACACACCCCCTCATGATGTTACCTATATTATACTCTACTACTCACCTACTGCTACACTTACACTCTTGGGACATGGCTCACATGCTGGGGAAAACTGGGATTCACTATCCTTATCCTTGTTTGCATAGGATTGCCTACTAATGCATGGTTACATCTCTCTCACTGAGCTCCCCCCTTAGCAACTACTACTCAGTGGCCATGTTGTCTTTAGCCTGCCATTCACCTGCATGGCAGGATAAGCTTTTTAGTGAAAATGTCTATTTTTGGCTATTTTTAAATTATTTTCTTGTTTTTTAAAGCGCCGCACATTTGCACGGTGCTGCGCTACGCTTAAACATCAGAGATCGGGGAAAAAAAAGTTAGATTTTAATAATTTTAAACATTTATAAATGCCAATGGTCTTATATTTGGCCATTGGCATGCTTTCTCAACTGTATGCATCCTTTATTTGGAGCGGTCATAGCTCCGTTTAGCTATTTGCAGAACGGTACTCCGTTACCAATGGAATACATTTCTGCAGGTAACACTAATCTTCCACGGATAGGTTAGTGTTTCCTAGATTGCAAATTTACCTCATTTGCATAGCTTTCAGCAGCAAATGAGGCAATTTGCATGCAATGACACTGCCCACGCAAGAGTAGCTTTAACAGCTCTCGTGCACGCCCCTGCTGGCTGTACCTGGATCGCACGGCAGACATATTGCCTCTGTGAGCTCCTACACTCTTCTTGCACTCTGTGCAAGCTTTTTTAAATCTGCCCCACTGTCTTATAACCTTATACGATATTGAAAATATTGTTATATTACCTGACTGCTTTCCATGTAAATTCTTTTTACTGTTCTCCAGCTCTTTTTGTGTGTGTACCTATCTATCTATACACACTCACACACACACACACACACACACACACACACACACATATATATATATATATATAAATATATATATATATATATATATATATATATATATATATATATATATAGTCTAATATTTTTAATATTGTTACATTACTTGATTCTGCTGGAAACTGTGCAAACATTTGTTGTCTCTTGTTGTGCCTTATCACCTAGATAATGATTGAAAAGGGTGCCTTCCTCTGGAACAGTTAGCAAAACAAAATGAATGAATGAGTGAATGAATGAATGAATGAATGAATGAATGAATGAATGAATGAATGAATTAAAAATAAATGAAAAAAGAAAGAAATGTTCAGCACCTCTTGAGGTAAGCATGCTAATTATTAAAAAGATAGGAAAGATCCATCTCTTAATATTTAATTGCTTCATCCTTTCCAAGTCATCTCCACATATACCCTTTACAAAAAGTTGAATTGGAATCAACTTCTTTGCTCAATGTTTTTTCCAGTTCTGGTTTATCTTCTTTTTATCTACTCTGAGCACTACAGAAAATCCAAAACATGCATGGTGTACAAGATCTCTCAACACCAAATCTCCAACACCAAGACTCACTTTTATTCCCACCCTTGAAAAGATAAGTAAGGGTCAGATACATTCTTCAGTTTATTTAAATATGTTGAGCCCATATATTTACACATCATCATTAATTTCTCTAGTTCTTGACCAATTGCTCTGCCATTCTTTGTTCTCTAGAATCCTCCAACTTGAGATCTCCATGACTTTTGCAGTTCCAGTATATACAGATACAAATAGTTTTATTGTTTCTCCTCTCTGCTAAGTCCTCATTAATCTTATCTTTCTTACATTTCTTAATTCAAGCCCATATATACTGGTAGACATATTTATTTATTTATTTATTTTGCATTTGTTTACCAGGATAGTCCACTGGGCCAATAAGACCCCGTTTTCATTGGAGAGCTGAGGAGAAAAGCTCCACAACTAAAGAGAAACAACACATAAAATGAATACATTACAAGAACAATACATAAAGGGAACACATTTGTAGTGAGTACATTTCAAGAGTATATACAGCAAAGGTAACATATTTACCACTAGCATTGCTAGATTAGTAACACATGATTAAAGATGCAACACATTACATAGAAACATCTGACAGTATAAATAATGAGTTTTACACCTGTTAATAGTGTAGATTTTTGTAACAGCAGATAACAGCAAGGGTTACACCTGGAATTAAAATACATTATATTTTAAATATGAATGTCTGCATTATGCAGAGACAGTTGGGTTATGACAGGAGACAAGGTGCAGGTGTAATTTCAGATGGAAGAGAAGAAGTCAGGATTTTGAGTAGTTCTAATAGCTAGGGTATTCCTTGCTTTGGTTACCAAACATGAGTATAGAAGACAGCCAGCAGGCAGGTTTGTTTTTTGTATCAGCAAATGGTGCTGATTCTCAGATCTAAGAGACCTAATTGGTTGGTAGAAACTGAATATTTGGTTAAGAGCAGGACAGTCTGATGGTTTAAAGATTATTATGTGTGCTGTTGTTAGGTGCAGGTAGGAGAGGTAGTGAGGCAGTTCAAGTTCATTAAGAGAGTGAATAGCAGTACACTGATGGGTAAAGTGGTGTTAATAGTGAATTTGACAATTTTGTTATAACTAGTCTTTAGTTTAGTTTTTAGGGAGCATGGGAGTTTAGTAAATATTGGTGCACCATATAGTAGGGATTGGTAGTAGGTAAGTGGAAGCTAGAAGTTGTTTTGTGGAGGGGCTAACATAAATTTTATGCCTATAGAGGATGACTTGCTTTTGGTGAGTTTTGCTGATGTTACGTTGTATGCATAAGTCAAATTTCAGGTTTCATCTATGATCACTGCTAGTAGTTTTATATGGGTAACCACCTCAATAACTATGTTACTCTGTGAAAATATAGTGAACTGTGCTTTGTTTAAGGTGATTGTCTTCTTAGGGATGAAGAGCATGAGTTTTTTTTTCTGCTAGGGTTAAGGGATGGATGATTATTATGCATCCAGGTTTCAATAGAGGTAAAGGCCAGTTTAGTTATATATTCTAGATCAGATATGGAATCGGAGGCACATATAATTGTTGAGTCATCTGCATATTGAATAAGTGAGCCTTGACCTAGTGAAGGGTGAAAACTATTAATAAAAATGTTGAATAAGAAATCCTAATATTGAACCTTGGGGAACTTCAGTAGGTGTGTTGAGATATGGGGAGAAGGAATGTTGACATTTAACAGTCTGTAACTTGAGAACCAGTAAAGAGAGGAAGGGGAAAACACAGTTTTAGAGAGTTGGTTTAGTAGTAGAGGGTGAGAGACAGTATCAAAAGCTTTTGAATGTTTTAGAAATAGAGAAGAGACAATTTTATCAGAGTCTCTGGCTCTGTTGATTGTGTCAATAAAGGATATGAGGGCATTTGTGGTGCTATGTCATGCTGTGCTGTGTGTAAAATAGAATTTGGTTGTGAAGAAGAAAATTTAGAATTTGAATGTGAATATATTTTTTTTCAAGATCTTAGAAATAGGAGACAGAATCTCAATAGTTCTGAAGTTTGAGATATCAGAATTATTGCCGCCTTCACGAAGAGGAAGAATATGTGGTTTTTTTTTCAGATTTTAGGGACATAAGATTCTTGGATGAACCTGTTTAGAAGAATGCCAATATGGTAAGCAATAGGCATGGCTGCTAACTTTAGAAATTGTGTAGGTAGTTTGCCAGGAGCATTAGTGCAAGGTTTGCGCTTAAGAGGCTGGAATGGGCATAAAAGTGAACATAGGTGCAGAGTGGGAAGAATGGGAGGGTATGATGGACATGGAGCATAAGGACATTTGATTGACTTGCAGGGTTAGTGCAGCTATGAGTTTGGTGATGAAGAAGCAGCGATGTGTGCTATTGCACTGATAAAGTGAGAATTAAAGAGAGTGACTATTTCTTGTGATGTTTTGTTAGGAAAAGGGCACAGTTTGCTCTTTTTACTTGGATTTAGTAGCTATGCAATAGAATTCCAGAAATGCTCTGGTTTAACTTATAATTATTCAGAAATTTTGGATAGTGGCCTTTTTGTCTTTGTTGACTAATCTTTTTACCTGGTTTTGAAGTTGTTTGAATTTCAACAGGTCTGAAGGATTTTTATTAGCTAACCATTGTTTTCAGCTCTTGTCTCTGGCTTTCATCAGTTCTTTATCAGCATTAGTCAGACATGGGGCATGATTTACTTTGATCCATTTTAGAGGAAGAGGAGCAAGGCTATTTAGTGTATTTAGAAATATTGAGTTGAAGTAATCAACTGTATCATCTACAGCGACAGTTTGTAGCATGTAGCAGTTAATTTTTTAGAGTATCTATGAAGTTCAATTGGTTGAATTGTGTTAGGTTCCTTATTAGTGTGTACTGATGTGACTTTTGAAAGAAGGGGGCAGTACGGTAAGGAAAGGCTGGGAGATGCTTGCTGAGGGTGTTTGGGATAGTACCATCAGAAGAGATTTTGTTAGGGTCATTGACTAGAATCTAATCTAAGATGGCGCCACAGCAATTGTTCTTATTGCTTCTAGTTGGGGAAGTGATAGGCTAAGTAAATTTGAATAGATTTATATTTAAAGATGGAATATTGGGGCAAAGGTCTAGCCAGTTGATATTTACATCACACAAGATAATGATTTCATTCTTGATATTGTTGGAAATCCAGGTGTGAATTTCCTCAAATAAAGGAATGCTGTTACCTGGGGGTATATAAAGGATACATAACTTCTTACAGTTGTTCATTTTAATTTTAGCCACTATGCCAACCATGTGTCTGATTAGATATCAATTTCTTGAACAAAATGTAATTTTTTTTATTAATGTTTTCCATTATTTGTTTAGTTTAATGTGGCTAAACCACTGATTTGCTGGTATTCCAGACAATTCTTACAATAACTGTGCACCACAATTGATACCCAAAGAAGTTAGTCTCCGCAATTATTTTCCAGTTAAGCACTATCTAGAGTCTGTGCTGCAACCCATGACTTCATTAAATTTTGGGTCACTTTGAGGTGGAAACACAAAGCATGTTTATGAGAGGTGGAAGAAACCCCACAGAGACACATGAGAACATGCAGACTCCACAAGACATTGACTAGTAGTTAGGATTGACATTTCTGCCTTATGCTTGGAAGGTAAAGATCTTAACCACTATGCCAACCATGTGTCTCATTATATACTCCTAGAAGCAACTAATAAAATATGTTGTCATTTTCATGGACTGAAAAAGAGAGAGAGAGGGAGAGAGAGAGAGAGAGGGAGAAATAGAGAGAAACAGTGGTGAATAATGATAAGAGCAATATAGGCAACTGGATTGGTCCCACATTATGAGATGGCCAATGGCCAGCATAGAAGTAGGGTGCCACAGTTGCAGCTATTTTGAGTAGATGTATCAAAGAGAGCTCATTTGTTTTACACTATTAGCATGGAAATGACATGCTTATACTCTTAAAATAAATAAATAAACAAGTAGACTATGGCAAACCAATTCAAAGCAGATGCTACTACTGCATCCTATTAGAGAAGGCTGATGCATTTGATTTGTCAACTCTGAACTTTTCTGAGTGGAATACCAAGGAGAAAAAAGCCAATGAGCACTAAACATTAAACATCAATAATTGTGGTAATGTGAGACAATTGTTTTAAAATTCTGACAGACAACCAGATTTAGGCAATAGATAACTTTGTGGGAGGAGTTTTATGCTGTGTGGGATGGTAAGCAGCTGTATGTTTGGGGCAAAACAAAGTTGAAATGCATTATTTGGCTATTATTTTATTTTATTTTTTTATCTCTTTTTAACTTATTTCAATTGGACATGTGAGACATGCAGCAACATCAATGCATCTATGATTGCCAGGCACAGGTGCTGTCTGTATAAGAAAATAGCTGACTGCTGGCATTTTGTCATTATTCTCCCTGTGGAAAACTAATGCAACGTTTGTGAAGTAAGACAGAAGAGTTGAATGTGACTATTTTTTGTGTAAAATAAATTTGAAATCTATTTGCTGGGGCCATTATATTATCACAGTCAGACATATGAGGTGCATTCAGTCAATCAAATGTCTGTAACTGCTAAGAATGGGGTTCAGGCAGTCTGGTTATTAAAGTACCTCATGTTCTTGTCATCTCCTTATCGTGTACAGTCATTAATCAGATATGACAAAACTAGTGTGCATTTGTGCAAAGTAAATCTGGAATGCTTTACTAAGTCTTCTGTATGTCAACTACCCCTTCTTTGAAACAGGTTCTGCATCCATGTGAAGCAGAATTTCACCCTAACCCAATTCAAGTGTAACTTGGGCAACTGAATGGGAACAGGAAATTCTCCCTGGTTTGGCACCAATGTCTCTAATGGATGCAGACAGACTGTAAATGTTTCATCTCCCAACCCTCTGCTTACATTTCTAAGGGTACCAGAACTTCTCAGAGATTTGGGATGCATGGCTAGATTTAAAAAGGCCCCAGTGGCTGTTAGCCTAGTACATATCTATGAACCTATGAACCTATTACATGAAACAAACTTAAAATACATTACCCAGGGACATTTCCCCAGATTCACTATCCTTCGGTGCAGGACTAGCTTAGTCCTGCATGGAAGCGGTCGTTTAGGAGCAGGACAGCAACGCGCCATGCATATCAATGAAGGAGCACTGCCTGAGCTCCTAAATGGATACTGAGCATGTACGAGTGCAGGGGCCGTGTCTGAGAGCAGAGCTCACAGAATATACATGCCCCTGCAATCAAGAACAGCAATATAGGAATATGAATGAGCAAGACCACTCATAGGTGTTCACATACCCCCAGCAGCATCCCCCCAAGTTTATAAGAACAATAGTTAAAACATGAAATATAAAGAAGTTATTTTTTTATGAAACAGATTAAATTTAACCATAGGTGCGTGGGTTTGCCCATCGCTTAGCTACGTTTAATGCAGCATAAATGGCACAAGAGGTTAAAAAGCAAAATATATGCAAACAAAGCAGTACTGCAATAGTGTAGTGAGCACAGCATTCACCTTACACACAGTCATTCCCGGTTCGAGTCCCACTACAGTACATTCCATTTTCCATGTCAAATCACTTTATGACCAATATTTTTTGCTTCATAACCTATTAAATAACATATATTTGTGAACATTAAATGCAGATGTAAGTTGTCATTGTCATAATGTTGTAAAGTCCACAGATAATCACAAGTGCCCCATACAGTAAATGTACACAGGAATCAGGGATACAAATGGAAGGTAATATGCGTAATGAATGATAAACCCATACAGTTTCCAAATCCAGCACCTTCCCAAGAGCCATTTGACATTACTGTCTCAATTAGTGCGGTGGTAAGTGGAAGTAAGCATTAGTAAGCAAGGGTAAGCATATTTAAGCAGTAGTAAGTGGGAGTAAGCATATTTAAGCAGTAGTATGTGAGTTTAAGCCTGTGTGCATGGAGGTAAGCAATGCGCACACAGGTTAAGCAATATTGAAGCTAACTCTCTGTAAGCATATTTAACTGAAGGTTAGCATTGCTTACCTTCACACAAGCCCATGCAAACCCACATTGCTTAAAAGTGCCTTAATCACCCTGTATGCATCAGCCGCTATTCTAGCCAGAAACAAAAAAAGCAGCCTTTGCAGGTCTTGAACTCAGCATCCTGTACACTATAGCCACAGTAGTTAACCACTAAACCATCACAGCAGTACATATAACTCAGTTATCACCAAACAGATCCTCACTATAGGAAAATCAAACTGAACATGGGAAAGGAATCTAGATACAGTTTTATGTTGTATAACCTACTACATAACATAAATATGTGAACTGGAGTACTGCAGTAACCCCAGATGTGAGGTGTTATTGTAATAAAGTGTTGAAATCCCCTAATAAACACAAGGACCCCATACAGTGTATGTACACATGAATCATGATTACCCAACACATATATAACGTGTAATGTATAATAAATCAATGCCAAATGGCAAATAGTATGCAAAGTAAGAATTAAGCTATGCTAAGCATTGCACAGCTCAGCTTAGTAGGTGTAAGCAATGTATAGGCATGCTAACTCAGTTTGCCCATTGGTATACCCCTTTAAGCAATGCCAACCTTAGCTAAGCAGGTTTGCCCATAGCTTAGCATTTTGAAAAATGGCCAGTCATGGCAAAGTGTGGGAAACCAGCCCTATTTAAACCAAACAGGTGGGAATACATCTCATAACTGGTTGCAGCTTCCTCCTGTAGGCACTATGTCTGGTATGGGAGAGGGTGTGCACTTTTGGGTGCATTGCCTGGGCATCCAGGAGACCAGAGTCATGGCAGGACTCTTTGTGAAAGACCATGACCAGAAACTGCTGCACAAAGCGGAAGCCTGGGACCGTCTCGCAACTGACCTCACCAGTGCCACTGGCATATCCTGAACTGGTGAGCAGGTCAGACATCACTATGCTGACCTAAAGTGGAGAAAGGAGGGATCTCTTGGATCAGTTGATCCAAGAGGCTAGGAGGACAAGGGATGTCCCAGCTGTGTGTAAGTATCAGTCCACTACCTGTTTAATAATTGCCAGCTCATGTATATTATGGATAGGTATGGGTAAATATTCCTCATGTCTTTCACAGTGGCACATGAGCAGGCTGCGAACCAGGAAGCCCATGCCTGTAGACTGCAGTGGTTGCGATGCAAGGCCCGTTAGTAATACTCTTTCATTTACTGTCATAGGAAATAAATCTAAAAGTAGTAGTAAGTTAATTGGCTGTATAAAACCTGTATTGTTTGAGACATGTACTGCATACACCAGAGAATATGGCAGAAATAGTCTTGTATAGGTTGTATTTAAAGAAAGGCATAATAGCCTGACAATGAAGATCTAACTGCTGGACTGCATGTGTTTACTCTGGTATCATATGGTACTGTAGAGTTGCAATCACTTAATAGTACTGTTGTATTAAGCACTGTTACCCACACTGTGCTACATAAATAAAATGTGTAGGAATGTCTGTATATGACTGTTGTAATCCCAAGAGGTCATACAGTACAACTGAGAGAGACTTAGACAGAAAACAGTGAAAAGACTGACAACAAAAAGCACACTCAACTGCGATGCGAACTGTTGTATTTTTACCACACACAGCCATGGTTCGAATCCTGGGAGTGGTAGTAGGATGTATACAGAATCATACCTCACAACTGTACAGATATGTCCAGAATGTCCAGTAAATCATCCCATGTCTTCTGCCTGTCACTCTGTCCCCCTGGCAAATTAGTGGGATGATCCCAGACATTTAGGCAGCAAACAAGAAATACAACTGATTGTCAGACATCTATAAGAACAAACCTGTCACTCTAGCAACTCACCAAAATGCTATGAGAGTAATAAGCCAAGTTTGTCCCATCTACACTCCCATGTTGTCAAGCTGTGACCAGAGTGTGAACAGTAACAGAGTGAGATGTATGCGCATAATACTAATGTGGAATCTGGTAATTTGTGTGGCAACATTCAGGTAGTGCTAACAAACATTGCTCCCACAGGTCTGTCAGATATGAACACTGTGCCTAGAAATTAAAGATTGATATCCTGTACTGGTACTGTATGGCATTGTTAGTGTTGCATTTGCTCTGAATAATAAGGTATTACTCATCACTGTCACCAACACTGTGCTACATAATAAAACTGTCTAGGAAATCCTGTAAAAGACAGTTGTAATTACAAGGTCAGAATGTAAAACCACAGGAGAATTATAGACAGAAACCAGACAAGAAATACACAGCAATATCTGTATAGCACACTCAACTGTGATAAGCAGTGTTTAATTTTTAGCAGACACAGCCATGGTTTGAATCCTGGGAGTGGTAGTAAGCTGTATGCAGAATCATACCCCACAAGTGTACAGAATTGTCCAGAATGTCCGGTTAATTGGCCCATATCTGCCGGCTGTTACCCTGTCCCCCTGGCATATCAGTGCGCTTATCTCTGACATGTAGGCAGCCTTTCATGTCATATAACTGACTGTCAGGCCTGTACATATTTGGAAAATGTTAATAAAAACAAATCTGTCATTGTACAATTCACTAAAGGTTTAACAAGTCAATAGTCAAAATATGTCCCTGTTTACCTGCATGTGGTCAAGACATGCCCAGGGTGTGCACAATAAGAGATGGGCAGGTATGTGCATAACATTAACCTGGAATCTGGGAATATGTGTAGAAACAGGTAGTGTTAAGAAACAATACCTTCACAGGTATACCAGGAAAGAGGTGTATACTGCAGGTAAAACTCAGTTCATGTATTTGGTTGTCTACATCCATACCACTGTCCAAACTAAGGCAATAGGGTAGTGTACTAATACCTGTAAGGTACAGATCACAGCACTGACTAGGAAAGTAATGAGAACTACAGGAATATACTAGTTGTTAATTGACACCCCCCACCATATCTCCAATAATAAACAAAATACACAACTCAATCGGTATGTGCTGCATTAAATCTACTGTTGGGACATATGTCCCACTATTTGATAATTATTTAAATTTGTTTCTATTCATGTGCCATGTTGAAATACTCCCACATTGGTAGCATGCTGACATCAATCTACCTGCATGCTGTTGTAATGGCCACTGTGGTTCCATATATGCATGTGTTCTGTTTGCTATGCAACTGTTCCATATCTGGTGTTTGGGTTAATGGAAATATCTATGCATGCTGTTATACCTAATCCTGGAATGTGTTGACTATTACTAACCCACATATGATGTAAAATGTAAACACCATAGCACATTTGGGAAGGCCGGTCCCGGCGGACCCACCTGTCCCATCTCAGCTGGCCGTGACACCGGACACCAGCACATCTGGGGCCCACCCCAGGACCTCCTCGTCCGTTGGTCCTGCACAACCTTTGGGTGGAACTGCCTCAATGGATGGGGCTCGCCCTCCCCTGGGAGCAGGCACAGACAGGACACTGTCACCTATTGTCAGGTCCGGGGCATGGTGCATAGCGAGCTCCACAGGGAATTCAGAGATCTGCTACATCAGCGTGAGGGTCGTGTGTCACAACTAGAGGGTCAGCCTGGCCCTCCTACTCAGCCCCCAGCACAGCCAATTTTGGGGCTGTGAAGATGCATTGGTGAATGCACATGGGTGGGGACCTCAGGACCACTGTTTCCCCTAAGGGGCTCATGGGCTTCTGATTTCCAAACACCCCCCTATCAAGGTGTTTACCCCCATATGTGTCATATACTGTCCCTGTATGTCTCTTGTCTGTTAACCTACCCAACCTACCTGCCCAATTATACCTACCATCTCTCTCCAACATCCAACTCTCACCTGAAAAAAAAAGGGGGTAATCTATTCGCAAAAAAAAATCTCAACCCACACATAGCTGTCCATTTCGCACACATGTCCACTGGACACATGTAATGTGGTCTAATTGGCTTCACAACATATCATTGTTGTCCTCACCCCTCTCTCAGGGGTTTGAGTGTCCAAATCTATTTCCAAATTCAGTGTATATGCATAGCTGTTGCTGTAGAAGAAATGGGCAGGTATGGACCGTCCCTACACCCGTCCTGCATATCCCTAGATACTTTCCCTACTGTCTTTCCCTCTTTGTGCTCCTTTTTCACCACTTTCCTATCAACTTTTTTCATTTCTTTTAAAGAAATTAGTGTGGGGGTAAGCATTAAGTGGGTTTAAGCTTGTTTGCATGGGGGTAAGCAATATCTGCACAGGTTAAGCAATTAAAAAGCTAAATAAGTATAAGAAACTGTAACCGGAAGTTAGCAGTGCTTACCTCCATGCAAACCCACACAAACCCACTTACAAAAGCTTAAAAGTGCCTTAATCCCTCTGTATCCAATGGCCCTTGTTCTGCCCAATGCAAAATAAACAGCCTCTGCAAGACTTGAACTCAAAGCACTGCACACTATAGCTAAAGTGATTTACCACTAAGCCATGTCAGATATACAGAGCCCTGATGTTTTTACAGACATATCATCCAGTACAGTCATGCAACAGTATAGGAAATGTATTTAAACATGTAGATGTATGTGTGTGTGTGTGTGTGTGTGTGTGTGTGTGGGTGTGTGGGTGTGTGGGTGCGTGTGTGTGTGTGTGTGTGTGTGTGTGTGTGTGTGTGTGTGTGTGTGTGTGTGTGTGTGTGTGTGTGTGTGTTTGTGTATGTGTATATATATATATATATATATATATATATATATATATATATATGTTTTACCTTCATATTGTCGTAACAGACAATATCGATCGTGCATTTGGGTGAACCAACCAAATGTGCGAAATTCAAATTTCGACATTCTCAGAAGTCCGAAATTCTTCAAATCGAACAGCTGATTCGCTAACTTTCGAACTAAAATGTCGAAGACACATCGTAATGCAGGGGGGCAAGCCCCCCTTCACCCCCCTGCTATTCAAAAAGTGTATTAGTTCTGGCTTAAGCACTTGGGCCTCAGGCCAGTTATTCTATATTAAGAAGGTTTGTGGTCTGCACTCTTGTGGGAGGAGAGGCTGGATTCTGCCCTTCTGAGCTAGGAATTTCTGATCATAGACTTATTGTGACTGCTTATTTGAACTGTTTCTTTCTGAAATTGGTGCGCCTAGTTGCTGTAGCATAGACCAGATTAATGCCTGCTGAATCTAGCTTTGTTTCTATAACTTGAGCACTGATCCAGGCCATCTTTTTTTGGAGAAGGTTCCCCTGCACCCTAGTAAGCAGGGGTGTGCAGTTAGAACTTGTCTGAATTAATACGGCTGGAACAGGGCTCAGTTTTGAGCTTTTCTGGTTAATTGGGTAACTTGTTTAAATCAGTTTGCTTGTTTTCTATTGTTTATATATATATATATATATATATATATATATATATATATATATATATATATATATATATATATATATATATATATAAATTGCACTTTATTCATCTGCTTTTACTGTATTTGTGTTTCTTCCTACTTTATTACTGGGGGCACTGACTACAACTCTGATCTGCGATATATAACAATAAGTATCCTTTTCTGTGCTTTTAAACTGTTTTTTGAGTGTATCTGCTTTATTTTCTGAAAAAAAAAAAAAAATATATATATATATATATATATATATATATATATATATATATATATATATATATATATATACAGCAGAATAGCAGAATACTACAACTACATCAGATCATCTATTTACCTTCAATCCAGTACCCATATCCTTTATAACATCTCTTCTTAAAAAACTAAAATCCACTAAGCTAGCAGCTGACCTTCTCCCAGCTGAGTTTCTGCAAAAAGCAGCTGAGGCCATTTCCTATCCCGTCTCCATAATCATAAACCGTACCTTGTCAGAAGCCTTCATCCCTCCATATGGAAAATGTCCCACATTATTCCTCTCCATAAAGGTGGTAGCTCACTAGAGCTAACCAACTACAGACCTATAGCTATACTCTCACCCCTGGCCAAAATTATGGAAAAGTGTGTCCACAAACAACTGATGGAACACCTCACCAAAAATAAAATTCTAGCTAACTCCCAACATGGCTTCAGGCCAAATCACAGTACCACATCAGCCCTACTATCCTTTTCTAATACCATCAATAACTTCAGAAACAATAATAAACTATCATCTGCTCTTTTCTTAGACCTCCAAAGCCTTTGATATGGTGAACCACATTCAACTCCTCCATACATTAAAAAAACTATCACTCAGCAATTCCATGCTGAAATGGTTCCAATCCTACCTGTCCAATAGGCAACAGGCTGTTCTATGGCAGGACAAATTATCTACATGCCTACCTGTTACACTTGGAGTTCCCCAAGGATCTATTCTTGGCCCTCTTCTCTTCACCATCTTTGTTAATGACCTGCCCACAATCACCCCCATGCCACATGCATTCAATATGCAGATGATTCGACTATCATCAGCACTGCCTCCAACCTGGCAGACCTCACTGCTTCAACCCAAGACACCTTCAACCTAATAGAAAAATGGTTCTCAAGTCGACAACTAGTTCTCAACCCCAACAAAACAAAACTACTTACTTTCTCACCCACTAACAAGACTCTTCCCCACCTTCTCTATTACATCCTCCAATGGAATCACTATATCACCAGAAGCTCACACAAAGCTATTAGGTGTTACCATTGATAACTCCTTAAATTTGACACCCATTTCAATCTTACCATCAAAACCGTCAATAAAAAGCTTGGCTCTCTATAAAGTAAAACACTTTCTCACCTCACGCTAAAATTACAATTGCCAGCACACACCTACTATCAACTCTTTTCTATGCCTCCCCTCTTTACAAACCTAAACAAGACAACCCTTAACAAACTTGCTTCTTGTTACAATCACATAGCTAGATTTGCCACAAATTCCACCTTTAGAACGCACCACTGCACTAACTTGAAGGAACTAGGGTGGTTAGAGTTTTCCAGCCAACTCCATTTCAACCAACTCAAAACGGCTCACCAGATACTGTATCACCCAGAGAAAACACCAGCTCTGAATAACATCATTAACCCCTATATTAACCTGCAATCTTTACGCTCCTCCAATAAGATCTTAGCTCAGACTACCAAAGCCAATAATTCTGCTGGGGATTCTCTATTCTCAAACTTTGTAGGTAAAATGTGGAACTCCCTACCGACCATGCTCACCTCAGAACCCTCACTCCTACAATTCAAAAAAAAGCTTAAACCCCATCTCAATACTCTCTGGCAATGTCCCTGTTCCAAACCTGATTAACTACTATCGTTTACCCTTCTCTTACCTCACTATCCTTAACCGCTTTTTAACAAGGCGTCTCGCCTTTGTAACTGACCTATGTTTTTTTTTATATGCTGCTGTTTTTTTTTCCCAAGATGTGATGTATCTTTATATTGTATTTAGAACTCAACTATCTTCCTTTTTTTGCATTAACAATGTTCATATGTCTGTTATGTACTTGGAGCTTTTCTCCCCGGGCCTCCGCTGAAAATGGACATGTATCCAGTCGGACTCTCCCGGTTAACAAATGTAAAATAAATAAATAAATAAATAAATAAATATATATATATATATATATATATATATATATATATATATATATATATATATATATATGTACTTGTTTCCCACCTTTCTAAGCTAGTATAGTCCAGTTTTCAGGTTAGTGCTGAATTCAGGGCTGTGTTACAAATCTCTGTGTTTGCCCATACCTTACTTGGATAGAAGGAAGTTTCTCTATTCACCTGTGAGAGAGGAGAGCTTTGAGCAGCCTATCTGTCCCCGGAGGAGTGGTTTCATCCCAGAAATTAGTAGTTTATTGGCCATTTTGGGCTAATTTCTATCTCTTTCATTTCCCTGCTATAAATACCGTATTTGCCCGGTTTTGCACACTGGGCAGCGCCGGTTAGCTAGGGTAAAACTATTCCTGGCTCCACAAAGTCTCCTCTTCAATTTTTCCCTTGGCACTAGACAAATTTCAACTTAAGCACTCAAGCCGTTCATTTCTCTGCCTGGCAATTGCTCAAAACGTATAGCAAGCACTTATAAACCCTAACACTAGACCCTCCTGTACCGCACAGAAGGACAAGGCTCTCTATTCAACCTTACCAGCCATCCAGTAAAAAAGTTCACTGTACTTTTCCAGGCATGTCCAAAGGGCAATTTCAGGTGTACTCTCCAGTCCAATTGGTGAATCTGGGCATTTTGAGGCAATGTTACAACTGCCTCATGTGCACAGACAACCCCCTCCCCCAACCACCAAACACTAATACATGTGAGAGATGCAGTTATACAGCCAAACTAGAGGCTAAGTTCTCTCAACCCAAGGCTGGATCAGACAGTCAAGAGGAGAAGGGAAATACTTGCATCACACCACCAGTCTTACATAGACCCATTAAACCAGCACCGGCAAAAAAACACACATAAATACATGGAAACATATTCGGAGGCTCTAAATAAAAATTTGCAAAACCAACAGAGACCTCCAAAGCAAACATCCAAGCAACCTCCACCCCCCAACACAAACCATGAAACACATACTTCACAAAACCAGTGTGCCATGCAATCACAGCCCTTAAGGCAAAATAACATACCCAACATACTAGTAATAGGTGACTCGATAGTCAGGCACACTGACGTCCAACTCACTAGGCTGAATAAGGAGAAGGTTGCTGTTACCTGCCTGTTGGGTGCCAGGATCCGCCACATAACACAAGCACTCAAGTCACTCCAAAACAAGTACAAATATGACTCTGTCATTGTCCATGTTGGTGCGAATGACCTGAGCCATACCTCCCTGGACTGCATTAAAAGAGACATGGAAGAGCTCTCTGATCACGTAGCCCAGGCTGGTATGACCATGACCCTGAGTAGCATCCTGCCCTCACCAAGAATGATACCACTGTATAAAGACAAAATTCTCGATTTCAACAATTGGCTAAGTTTTTGGTGTCATTCAAAGGGGATCCAGTGTCTGTCTGCCTGGATGACATGCTCGACAAGCACACTGCTTCACTAGAGATGGCTTGCACCTGTCACCCTTAAGCTTTCGTATACTTGCCAAGGCTCTTGCCACCCCCATAGTGCCTTTTTTAGGCAAGGCTCAAAAGACAAACCCACCACCGTAAATAGCACAAGTAACAAAAAACTGAGGGTAATGCTAAGCAATGCCAGAAGTCTAAACCTCAAAATGCACGTCCTCGAGGCACTCCTCGGTATGGAGAAAATTAATATATGTGCAGTAATAGAAACTTGGTTTAAGGCTCCAGAGAGCACCCCAGCATTACCAGGCTACAACTCATACCATACATTTTGGCCACAGAACCCAAACCAAAATACAAAAGGCGGAGGTGTATCCATATTCATCAAGGATCCCCACACCTCCAGGTTAGTGGCATAGCACAATGCTTCAGAGATCATCCACGTGCAACTAACAATGGGCAAAACTGCAATTCAAATTGTAGCTTGCTACAGATCACCCACCATGTTCCAGGACCCCATTCCATGTTTCTGGAAACACTGGGAAATATAAAGGTCCTACCAAACACCCTAACATTGGGTGATTTCAATTATCCAAACATTAACTGGGAGAACTACTCAAGTGCTAACTCCCTTGCTCAACTTTTCCTAGAATTTATAATCTCAAACACCTTGGTTCAACTGGTCAACACTCCCACCAGAGGTGACAACATATTGGACTTGTTCATCACCAACATGGGCGACCGGTGTTCCACACCAGAGGTCAACCTCTCACTGGTTATATCTGACCATAAACAAATCACTTTGGATATCCATATTCCACCCCCACCCCTGGACAAGAAAGCCACTGTGAAAAACTTTTCAAAAGCAAACTTCACGTTACTTAAGACCGAGGTGAAAAGTTTCAAAGCCCCCATGCTGAAGGATAACACTGCAAAATCCTTTACTAATGCATTTTATGGGCAGCTACAAGAATGCAGGGATTGTGCCATCCCATGCAAAACCAAGACTCACTCCTCCAAGAAAAGGAAACCAGTCTAATGGACTCCTACCATAACAAACTATACAATAGAAGGAGGAAACTAGTACAGAAAACAGTAAAATCTCAAGAAGGGAAGACATCCCTGATCAGTATCAGCAAGAAACTACGATCCCTTTTAAAATCAGCCAAGACGAGCTTTGAAAGAAAAATTGCCAAGGACTCCAAAGATAACCACAAGGCATTCTTTAGCTATGTCAAGAATCTAAGTGGCAATGCCCAGATCTGCTCGGTGTTAGTGCAGAATGGCACAAAATACACTGAACCGACCAATATCGCCAACATCCTGGCAGACAGGTGCAGCGCAAACTTCACCCCCCTCTCACCCCCAAAAGGGCCCATAACCATATCAGAAGAATGTAGAGTCCCTGAAATCACAGACACTCAGGTTAAAACAGCCCTCTCCAAAGCCAAAAACACAGCATCAATGGGACCGGGCGGTGTCCTAGGATGCTTCCTACATCCACTCAAAGATGAACTATCCTCTAACCTAAACACACTGTTCAAACTCAGCCTCTCCACAGGCTACATACCCATAGAGTGGCGCACAGCAATGGTTATTCTGCTCCACAAAGGTGGAGCCACAACAGACCATGGGAACTATCACCCTATAAGCCTGACTAGCTTGGTCTGCAAGGCTATGGAGCGCATCATCATGGAATTCATTAACAGAGACATTGGGAACCTCCAAACAATGGACCCTACCCAGTTTGGCTTTGTTAAGGGCAGATCATGCCTCCTAAATCTGGTGGACTTCATTGAGACAGTTACCAAGGCTATAGAGAAGGGAAAGGTGGTACACACAGCCTACCTAGACCTCGCTAAGGCCTTCAACACCATTTCCCATTCTAGTATTATAGACAAGCTCACCAGCCTGAACATAAACCCCTACGTCACAAGATTGGTTGCCAACTGGGTCATGGACAGAACCCACATGGTGAGAGTTGTGGGAGCTAGGCCTAACTCTAAACTGGTTACAAGTGGCATTCCCCAGGGCTCAGTCCTAGGACCCCTTCTGTTTGGCATATACTTCTCAGCGGTACAGGCAAGCACAGGAGGACTATGGCTGACCAAGTTCACAGACAACTGCAAACTGGGGGCTATAATTGACTCTGCGGGTGACATAGACATCTCCAAAAGGGTCTCACTGAGATGGATACCTGGTGTCAAAATCATGACCTCAAGCTAAATGCCAAAAAGTGCATAGTCATCCCATTTGGAAAAAGCAAAGTACCCACAAACTGCCACATAGGTGGTAGTCCCCTAAATACGGAAGACATAATAAGGGATCTGGGGACCCAAGTAGATAGTAATCTCACCCTTGATAATCACATTGCCAAAATGGTTAGAAAATCCTTCTACATGGCCCACATAATCACAAAAGGGTTCGCATCCAGATCAAAAGAGGTCATTGTTCCCCTCTACCACTCACTCATCAGACCCATCTTAGAGTACAACACCATATTTGGGATTTACCTTTCAAGACACCTGCAACAGCTGGAAAGACCACAGAAGTACCTCACCAAGAGGATCAATGGCCTCAAACAGATGCCCTATGCAGCTCGACTGAAGAAACTCCAGTTGTACTCGGTTGCATACCGCCTACTCAGAGGTGATCTCAGCCTGACATACAAGGCCATGACCAACCCAGAATTGATGGACATGCTCCACCTAAATAAAATCTTATCCCCTCGAGCCACACGCTCTAGGGATCTAAACCTCACCACAACAATAAATAGGACATGCAGGAGTGATAGATTCCTCTCCCAGAGATTTCCCATGCTTTGGAACAAGATCCCAATCTACATTAGGCAGAGCTCCTCGCCAACACTCTTCAAAAGAAACCTTGACGAGTGGATGGGAAACAGAAAGTTTATCTCTGGGATCACTTCAGTGGTTCTTCTGGACAGAGGCATAGGGAACTAAGCTAAGGGGGTGGAGAAAGCCAACACATTCTTACTAGGCTTATAAATGCCTTCAGCAGATAGCCTAGTACCCTCCTATGAATCTATGCACATAAGAACCTGATTCACTGACTTTCGAACTAAATGTCGAAGACATATCATAATGCAGGGAGGCAAGCCCCACTTCACCCCCCTAATTTAAAATCTTAACTCCAAGATCGCACTACAGTGGGGAATGGAATCATTTCCCGATCCCCGCTATAGTGCAATCCACACCCAGAATGTCAAATCTGCAATGAGCGAATATCAATGTGCATTTGACCAATTTTTTGTCGAAGTTTTGCAAATTTGCAAACCTCCTTTCACACAAAGTGGAGTTGCACAAGTGCATAACGCACTTATAAGTTCATAGGTTCATACTAGGATAACTGTCCTTGCAAGCCATTGTAAACCTAGCTAATTATCCCTTGTGAGGCTCAAACCCTGTACCTTGTGTTTGTAAGGCAAACACCTTAACCATTAGGCCAAACTCCCAATAAAGGTAAACCTGCATAAAAAATATATATATATTTATTTATTTTTATTTTTTATTTTACATTTGTTGACCGGGCTAGTCCAGCTGGATATATGTCCATTTTCAGTGAAGGCCCGGGGAGAAAAGCTCCAGAAATTTCAGCATTATAAAAGGTCAAGACAAAGACATTGACATTTATATATATATATATATATATATATATATATGTATATATATATATATATATATATATATATATATATAGATATATATATATATATATATATATATATATATATATATATATATATATATACACACATATATATATATATATATATATATATATATATATATATATATATATATATATATATCTACATACATATACATAACCAGGACCCGACACAACATGGCCACAAGACGTTAACAGTAATCCATCCCTCCTGTATGATGTCAGGCTGGTATCAATAACATATTATGCATTACGGTCTGGCTCCCATAGGGAATGTACAATGTGGAAGCAATAAACATGCCTAAGATACATATACACACACACATATATGCAGATACATATATATATATATATATATATATATATATATATATATATATATATATATGTATATATATATATATATATATCTATATATATATATATATATATATATATCTACATAAATATAGATATATATGTAACTACACATACACACACATAGAAATGTATAGGAAGATAAATATTTAGAGGGTGCACACCACACTGAACATCCAGTATTTTTACAGTTGCCACCTTATCAAATGGACAGTGTATGAGTAACCCATATAAAAGACAATTGTTGCCTTAAACATATACCCACAGAGAGGTCAAAGGATATAACACCACACACAGGTTTGCATACATGAGAAAGTTTTATTTGTGTACTATTACAGTTGTATATGCCATGTTATATAGCTGTTTAGACTTGAAATACACACAAACAGATTAATGCAACTCTCAAACAGATCATTTAATACAGTAATCTGGAAGCATAACATATGTTGCTGTCCAGGCCAAGACCTTCAAGTAGCACAACAGTAAAGACAAACTGGGCCACAGGATAACAATTAGTCAACAGTAAGTAATGCAGATGTATAGTCCAGCAGCCTCTGACTACACTCTGTACACAATCCCTAGGGGGAAAAGACTTCAGCTGACACAATGGGATGTATCTGTTACATAAAAAGGCATAACTGAAACCATCACAATCACACTGACAAACAGAACAGTCTGTATGGCAGGAGGCAGTAGACTAGCAATTTCCCAAGGTGAAATGTATGGTAATGTACATCCATATACCTTAAAGCAGCCTACTTCTGATATCCCTCACGTGTTATAACAACCTAAGTTATTTATGATGCATGCCCCCCATAAACTGAATTACAGGTGCATATACCACTGTTACATACACTGACCTCTGGACTGCAGAAGGGCACACATGTATTGTGCAGATGAAGCCCACATATATATGGACCCAACCCCACAATATGTGTGGGGGGCCACAACAACACTGGAATGATGGCAGGAATGGCAGCATGACATAATCATAGGCCACTACATAACAACCCCTTACTACATATCATATGGACAAAGCCTAGTATGTAGGTGGAGGCCAGAGGCAGGAGCATAGGCCCATATGTGAAATAGTGTTGTCATGCACTAAGCAAGGTGCTGGTGTTACAGGATAGTCTGCAACATACCCTTAGTCAGGAATATGAAGTCAGAAACACAAATGGATGTAGCCATGTACTGATAGCACTCAGCACACACACACACACACACACACACACACACACACACACACACACACACACACACACACACACACACACACACACACACACACACTGCCAGTGATATATCTGACACAAGACCTGTGTGTTGGACAGACAAAACATAACAGGCACACCTCTGGCCATCAAGTGGTTAGGCCCACAGTTGAGAGTTATGCAGACAGACTGGATTCCATGTTAAACTGGTATGTATACACAAACCCTGTAACACTGGTGCTATACAATGCATACAACAACACTACTTGCACTCTGTCTGTAGTTCTGGAACCTTATACAAATGTGTAGCTGGCCTGAGTCTGCAACTTCTCTTCTAGGAGGTATTGCTACCTGCTGTCTGTCACAGGAAGGATGTCCACCATACAGGAAAGGTAAAGGGACCATGCCCACATGATGTAGGGATTTACAGTAGTGCTTTGCCATGACAGTGGTAATTGAAAGTACTACACAGCGTGCTGCATGCAGATAGAAGTGGAGGACACTGATTGGTGCAGAGACCATCATCTGATCATGTGCATCACTTATAAAATATGTTGAAGCAAAGCACTGGAACAAAACAATAAATCCAAGAACAACGACAGTTGAGTTGAAATACCTTTATAACCAAAACAACAAAGCTTTCAACATTGAGAAAGGGTTGTTGAACCTGAAAGCTTTGTTGTTTTGGTTATAAAGGTATTTCAACTCAACTGTCGTTGTTCTTGCATCACTTATAAAAGCCATGTTGCAATCTGTTCAAAGCAGCTCAATCCATTTACTGGGGGAGGGAGAGAGAGAGAGAGAGAGAGAGAGAGAAAGTGAAAGTGAAACAAACAAACAATCAAACTAAGAAAGCAGGCTAAAGGCCAAGCCAAAGGAGAAAAAAAAAACTCCTTGCAAGGAAACTATCCAGAACAGACCTCATTCCCACAACAGGTATGTTAAGTATATATATGCATGTAATTGACTGTACTACCTGGTCCATAATAATGGGACAGATGATGTGGAATGATTTATATGTGCCATCAGGTGTTGTTGTTGCTGTAATGATGTTCAACTGAACAGCTGCTATGGACAATAGAATATTTCCCATTGGGTAGTGGGCCATACACGTCTACTGTGCAGAGCAGCACTGACTGTCAAGATGTAAGCCATCATAGTGTGTGTTGTGTAATGTAAAGCATGCATATTACTGTGGCAAATAGCTGGTGGTGGAAGTAATTCCATAATGATGGACACATGGGTTCCAGAGCCCACCACTTGCAGGACACTCAAGTTAACATGTAATGTAGCATGCTGAAATGCTATAGGTGTGTAATAGGCTTACCTCCAATCTGCCCCCCCCTCTCTCTCTCTCTCTATATATATATATATATATATATATATATATATATATATATATATATATATATATATATATATATATATTTATTTATAGATAGATATATATATATATATATATACCTCCCTAATGTTAGCCTGTGTCCATATGTTGCACCTCTCTGTGTTGTAGCAAGGCAGAAAAGACAGCTGTGCAGGAAGGAAAGTTGGAGATTGTGGACCTGATGTCTGAATGTACCATATATATATATATATATATATATATATATATATATATATATATATATATATATATATATATATATATATATATATATTTATATATCTATATATCTATATCTATATAAACACATATATACAACATAATATATATCTACACACACACACACACACATATATATATGTGTATGTCTACATATATACAAATACAGACACACATATGTATATAAATATATGTCCCCTATATGTCCATCACAGTGCTGCATGCATGTGTGAGGGAATATCACACATATCAACACACACACACACACACACACACACACACACACACACACACACACACACACACACACACACACACACACACACACACACACACACACACACATATATATATATATATATATATATATAAATAACTGGAAGTGTGTGCAACATGGATGGTTATGTCACAAGTTAATCCCTTGTTGGACAACATTGCCCTTGTCTGTGAATGTGGGAATGGGAATTTGGTGAAGGATAGCAAGTATATTTGTGGAGGTGGGTTCAGTTGGTAGATAGAGAGGACAGCCTACAGGGGTGGTATATGACACATGTGGTGGGTAAACACCCTGGATGGTGGGTGTGGTCTGTGACATAGAAGCCCCATGAGCCCCCATATGGAAACAATGGGAACAAGGCCCCCACCCATTGCTAGTCACAACAGCAGCTTCATGGCCCTGAAGGTGACTGGCCTGAAGGCTGAGCAGGAGGAGCATGTGGACCCTGTGATTGTGTACTGAGGGCCTCAAGGTGCTGTAGCACATCCCACACATCTCTGTGGAGCTCCTTATGCAACAGACCCTCGACCTGACCTTGGGTGACAGGATCATGTCTGTGTGTGCCCCCAGAGGGGACACCATCCCCTGAGGTGGTTCCACCTGAAGGTAGTGCTGGACCAATAGATGAGAAGGCTCCAGGGTGGATCCCAAATGTGATGTGGTTTGGTAACATGGCCAAATGAGGTGGGAGAGGTGATTCTGCTGGCAACTGTTCCCTAAACATGCTATTGTGTCAGTGTTATAGAACATATGTGGGTAGTAATAGTCCACACAATCCAGGAGCATGTCCAACAGCATGCATAGATATCTCCAATAACACATAAAGACAAATGTGCAGCAATCACATAGCAAACAGTCCACACGCATATATGGAACCATAGTGGCCCTTATAATGGCATGCAGGTGACATTGCCCATAACAGGCCAGCTATGTTAGTGTCCCCACAGGGAACACAGCTACAAACACATAGCATAAAGCATGGTACAATACGATATATTCCCCAATGGTAGATAAGCTATAGGCAGACCTATTGAGTATTGTGAACAGTTTGTTGTCACAGATATGGTGGGGGGGAGACAAAGATGTGTATTAAGAACTATGGTAACCTTGCTATATGAGTTGCTCAGACCTGTGTCCATCTTTATGTCTTTCAGGCAAGATGTCACATGTCCAGTTATCAGTGTATTCAGTGGATGAAAATGAGGTCATTGTGAACCACCTGGTACAGCACTACCAGTTGCTCTTTGGCAGGACAGCCCATGAGCAGCAGGAGTGGACAACCCTGTGGCGCAATCTAGTCCACAGGGTCAATGATGTCGGCCTGCATAACTGCAGTTATAAGCAGGTCCAGCATCATTGCAGTAACCTGCTTCGTAATGCCCGTCAGCATGTTACTGCAGTCCAGGGGAATCACCTCACAACGGGGGGGGGGGGGTCATGCCATCCATCCCCCGACACGTGTTGAGGAGCTCCTCTGCAGCATCATGGCACCTGCCCACCCGCACACGCAACAACTGGCGGAGACCATAGTGGAGGTGGGTACTACCCACACACTGGCTGAGGAGCATGCATGTAAGGCCACAGGGCACATAAATAGACCACTGTTGCATATTCATCCGCATCTCTACAGGTAGATCATGCATATGTGAGATGTCTTATGTATAGTCTATTGCTGTGTACTAGTAATAAACAGATGTGCATAAGCTGTGGTATTGTGGACCTGTACTGTTGTACTGTAATGTTGCACCCACCCTGTAGCAATGCCACAGCTGTGGCTACTGACATCACATTTCTCACACACTTGTGTAGCTCCCTCTGGTAAACCACCAAGGTAGCAGCCTGTAGCTGGTGAGTATGGTTTATGTTCATGCTTGCCAATACACCAGTCATCTAATGGCTATGGTATATTCCATGCACACATCTGACACATCTACCCATAATGCATGCCATAGATGTGCACGTATTGTTGCTGTTAACTGCACTACATCACAGTGGTAACCATGATGGTGTATCAAATGGGTATGTCAGACACCTGCAATATAACTAACATCCTGTCATTGTGAAATGTGTCCACAGGGATGAACGTAATGGTGGGACACATGGCCTACAGTAGGGACATGTGTGAAACATAACCCTTATACAGTGCTACAACAGTGTATATACCAGTATTACAATGGCAACTGTTAAAGATCTACACTACAGCATATCATAATACTGTGGTCCGCAACCCTTAACACCTGCAATGTGGTCCCAACATGAGCAACGAGTGTGCTATACAAAATTGTAGGTTAGGGCAGCAAATATGGGGAATAGATACCTTCTCAAACACTGGAAGCATATGTGTGCACACTCTCCAGATAAAATATAGTGGATGCAGCTGTTGAAGTACTGACTGCATGCATTTGTCATGGATGCACCTTGCAGCAAATACACATCCCTAATGTCACACCACGTATTGGTCTGCTGTCCAAGGCATTTGGTCATCAAATGTGCACACTTACCTGCAACAGAGGCAGGTGTGGCTTGCACACATCTTACATGACATGGCATGGGCCCCATACCCAACAGGTAGCACCCATGAGCTGGACATGTAGCCATACCTCACCATTGCATATGCCATGGCAAACAGTGCAGACAGTCATGTATGTGGCAAGGATATATGGGACAGGAATGATGTAGGAAATAAACAGATGACCATCCAAGACAAATGATGTCACATGTAGCAAACTGGTCATGCGGGCCACCCAGTAGCATGCCACAACACTAAGGGGGTAGCAGGAATGTCAGCAAGTACTAGCTGTGTGGTACCCATGTCAGCAATTGCCTGGACTCTGCAAGCATGTGGCCTATGGGTTAGGGTAATCAGATGTGACAGTTGTACCACAGAAAACATTAGCCAGGCCTCTCTACAGGTAGACTATGTATAACAGAAGAGGTTCCCAACAGTCATGCATTGCAATGTGTAGTGGTGTACCATGACCATGTGGGAAGCCTACAGACAGTATCATGTAAGATACAGGTGCTGCACAACCAACACCTCACCCCACATCAGGCTCACCATCCCCATCTGTACTGTGCCGGTGCCAGTGTACATCTGTATGTTTGTCAGTCATTAGCTGGGACTAGGCTGTTACATGTGGTGTTCAGTGTTTGGGACACTGCAAACTAACACGTGTAGGCCATAGTTGTCAAGCATCTACAAAAAGATTGAAGGTGGGGAGGGGGTGTCATCATGACACAACAGTGCACTGCAGCAGGGATCCTAAGGATGCTACGAATGGCTGTATCTGCACACAGTCAGGTTCAGGAACGGTGGCATACGTAACCCTGACTCCACAGCAATAGTGATGGCAGTGTGTGAACTCCAAGGGATGTGCACATAAGTTGAACTTGCAATCATGCAGATTTGGGGGACATTTGTAGGGCAAACTGACCATATACTAGCAAATGCAGATGGCCCATGCTAGTATACCCCTGCCAGGAATAGTGACTGCTGTAGTACACATAACATTGGGTGCAACAAACTGTCATGATAAGGGCGTGCACACATATGCACCCACAAAGTGTATACATCACGGTCAGCATCTGCACACCTAACACATTTCTAAGGCACTGCATGCGAATGTACAGGACATATGTCACATATCTGGCTCATGTAATGTTAATATATGCAGTGATGTGGTCCCATGGCATATAAAGGAAGCGTGCGTTCTATCAATAAGGGTGTGTACACTCCCCATAGCCATGGTAAGGTTTGATGGTTGTCAGTGTAATGGTATTGTATTGGTCATACATGCACCATTGATGTTGAGATCTGTAAATCAGACATCAGGCATTCATAAATGACATTTGTCCACATATCATCCCAGGTATGTGTCGGACAAACACATAGGGGCCGTGAGCATTAGAGCAGACATAACTGACACAGTAACACACATTTAGCAATGGTTTGTACACCTGTGAGGTATGGTGCACAGTACATGGCAGGGTGCAGAACAGGTGCACAGCAATACTGTGTACATGGGTGCGGTGTTTTCCAGGGGAAGGGGCATCACCTACTAACACAGCCCATTTGTCACACACATGTATACTGTTGCTAGCATGGATTGTCTATAGCTGCTCTGCATGCTGAGTACCATATGTTATGCATATTGACAGATGGGTAGTAGGAGGCCTGTGTGTACTATCTTTGTACAACCTCACCTGTAGGTGTGTGTGTGAGGGGGTTATTTTGTCTGTATGTGCAATCTGGTGGAGTGGGGGGGTTTGATGCATGTAGGATGTGTGTTTGTGTGCATGTGTGTGTGTTTGTGTGGGTGTCCATGTATGCACATATGTGATTGTGGGGTTGTTCACATGTCAGTACTTCCCTTTGGAATCATGCAGTACATCGAATGGACTGACACATGAGACACCAGGAATACGTGTCTGATATGTAATCACAGGACAGCTGATAGTATAATAAGGTCTGTAGCATGGAACATGCATTGGGAGGGAAACTAGACATCAGGTATAACCGTAAAATTACAATCAGCAGAAAGGTGAATCACTACCCACGTATACACCACTACAGATGCATTGGGGAATTACTAGACAACACCAGGGAGTGTATCCATATATTACTGTTGTCCACATGATAAGTTGATTGAGCAGCAGATCTGGCACATACTGAGCAATAGTTACGTATGACATTCAAGTGCGTGACATTATGAAGTGAACGTAGTAGCCCCTAACATATGGGGGCCATGCTCACGATGTCCGGACATATCCAGGGTGAGCACTGGATGACAGCAGTGAGGCCTTGTAAAACCTATTCCACTCAAGTCAAGGAGGTAATGGAGTAACAGATCTTGTGTTGTGATCACTTGTCTAGGCATTTAGAGGAATGATACTTTAATGAGTGGTATTAATGAGTGTATGTTACCAAGTGTGATGCAGGATGGGGAACTTACGTGAATAAACATTGGACTGTCTGTAAACTCAGGGACAGATGGGTATTATGGTGGAATTTCAGGGTGTGTGTGTGTGTGTGTGTGTGTGTGTGTGTGTGTGTGTGTGTGTGTGTGTGTGTGTGTGTGTACTGTATAGAATGCCGTATAGGTCTTAAAGTGCATTTCTTGTTTTCCCCTAAAGCTGTCGAGGTGCATCAGGGTCCCTCTTGCATGCAGTGTGATGTTGGTGTCCATACAGTCACCGAAGATGATGACAGGACTGTTGAGACAAGTTGGGGCTGTCAAAGGCCAAAACTGTGCTATCGTTTGACATCCCCCTGTTAGCCACCCCAATCCCGCACACAGTGCCTATACATACCCCATCACCAGTGGTCATAGCAGAGGGATAGTTGGCGGTTGGTGGCAAGGCACAGGAGAGTGTGGTGTCTATGCCTGCTGTGTCTGAACACAGCAGGCATAGCCAGATTGTCCAGCAGGGCACCACATAGGCAGATGTACTGGGGTGCTCTTGGGAGGGCTGCTTAACATCATGCCCCTGGCAGAAGTGCCACAACTGGTAACACCAGCCACATGTTTCAGACTGTCATGGGGACGAAGGCATGTATGGAACTGTACACCAGACAGGGCCTGAGGCTGCAGAGGGCTGCTCTCTCATCTGTAAGTGACAACTTCCATGAACTTGCAGGTGCCCTCCGTGATTATACCGAGGTCATGGATAGATGGTTGTGTGAGATGGTGGGCCTCATCAACCATGAATTGTCTGTGCTCAAACATGTGGTGGGAGAAAGGCGACAGCCACGTGGATGTAGGCCAGCAACACCAACAGCTGACGGTCGACGTGGATGTGAAAGGACATGAAGATGCTCCCGTAGTGGCAGTACCAGCCCCATCACTGCAGGGGGGGAGCTGTCCACACCACACCACAGCAGGTCATGTGCATGTGGCTCTGGCCAGTCTCAGGAGGGACCTGGTTCAAGCGGACATCTGTCATCATCAAGGGAGAGTAGCATATCAAGGCCTGTACCTGGACATGCCCATGGAACCCCTGGCAGGTACAGTCTGCGTGTCCATGGCCGGAGGCAGTGAACTGCACACCCTGCCAGGTATGGTCTGCAGCTGTCCAAGAAACATCTGTATAGGGCAGCCACATGGCAGAACTGTGTGCATGCATACCCACACACTATACAAACACATCTAGGCCAACCCCTTACCTACACACACTACATCACCATGCCCATATCAGCTATTTACACCTCTCACCCACACGCATGGTGTCAAACATATGGCCCACCCTCAGTCTCTGGCAAACCAACAACACACCGTGTGCATATGATGATACCTGTGCCACATCCCTGTCATCTATAGCATCGATGCAGGGACAGGTTAATATGGTTCTAATGCACATGGTGACTGTGCTACAGTGTACCAATGAATTGCTGTGCAACATATTGTCAGCAGTAATGTTTAATCCTTACATGTCAGGTAGTGTAGCTGTCCAGCCATGATGCATTATAGCTGTTAGTAACACTGAGTGATTGTGGTCTACATAATGTTATCCATTTGTGTTGTAGCTGTACATGTGTCAGCAGGAGGATGGTCTGCAGTCATATTCCACAAGGGATATGGCACTGTGGTGACACCATGGCTATGACATATCCTGGGTATGTTGAACACATGTCACAGGTCTTTATAACAGTCACTGCCTGTGCCACATGGACAGGTGACCCCCCAGGACATGTATACTCAGCAACCTGATGTAGATCCATCCACATACATGCACATTCTTACTTGGAAATACTGGGACTAGACCCCTACCTAGGTATGTAGTGCTACTGATATGTGTGGCTTTAATTGCACACACCACACAGCATTTAGGAAGAGGTGTGTTCCAGGTTACATGTTACATGCAGAACATCCCCAGACATGTACAGTATGGTAATGAGGAATGTAATGGTTGTATATGGACAATACATAGTATGACATACCATCATATACACATTAACAGACACATATGAAGACATGCATCCAAGAGACCTGGGTCTATAAGTGCTAAATAACGTGTCAATGTGTCCAATGTGTTACAGGTAGGCTGCACACAGCACATGCATAACTGGGCTGGATTGTGTTATCAGTTACTTGTATGGTTGATGGTGACAGTGGTCACCATACAGTGGTACATGGGACATATACTGGGGGTACCATGGTGTAATGACAGTGTACGCAGCACCCACACCCCACTGTGGATATTGTACACACTGGAACCCATGATGACACTCTGACATACCCATCATCGCACATTGCCCATGACTGCGATACAACCCATTGTCCATCTCAACAGTGGTACTACAGGGATATGCATCTAATGCACATGCCGCAGGCATAGTAGGGTGATGCATTGTCATGCCATACCAATATGCAGCAACATCACTATCCATAATACTGTGTGGCAATGCGTATTGTAATAGGAGTATGTGGCCTCAGAATGCTGTACCCTACAGATATACACACATGCGCACATACACACACTTGCCAGAACTCAGTGGGTATCCCATGCCTATCAACCCATTTGTACAACAGTGCTGTGCTGGTACTTCAAGACTCAGGTAGCCATTACAGAGAGGAGCATAACAGGGTACATGTAATGTCTGGTACAGCAGCAGCCACAGCTAACTATGGCAATGGGTGTTGCTTTAGGTGTGAAGGCCTTCATGGTATTCCCAACTACAGGTGTACTAACACACAGACAGACACTGATATCCTCAGTAATGCACACATATACATTCATCAGTACTGGGGTGCATCGCTGCAGGTGGTCATAGTTGTGTACCTGGCTATTGTTCATGGAGAGATGGGAAATGTAGGGAATGTGTGTATAGTGGTATCATGCCACCTGCCATGTCCAGCAAGCAATCAATCAACAGACACCACTGTGGTAACCCTCAGAGTGAGAGTGACATGCATCAGCCAATCCTCTGGGTGCCTCCTGCAAATGGCCACTGAGGGGATCCAGTTGACATGTATGCAACATGTATTATAAAACATGGTTAGTGTCTGTGATGGAGACCTGTACCCAGCAAGTTCTGTTGACCGTGGTAGTGTAGTGGAAGTACCTGTGGCATGTGGTGCATACAGGGTGTTGTGTCCTATCTGTGCCAGTTATAACACAGCTGGGCAGACATGTCAGTGTCAGTCAAGCATAGGTTGCCTGTACTATCCAAGCTGGATACCTGCCATCTGCACATCTGTACAGGGACTGACAGACATCATCATGCCAACTAGCTATGCAGTAGGATGAATGTGTCGACAGATAGATGTCTGACAGCAATATTTCTGCCATTACTACATGTTGGAAGCCCTCACTGATATGTGCTATACAGACAGTAGTCTACAGTTACTTTCCACATGTCAGACCATTATCCAGTAGGGGATATGATGACACACCTCACACACCAGGAACATGACAGTGAGGCCTCAGAGTCAAGCTATGCATGTGGGGGTGCTTG
>NC_056726.1:1189030097-1189132597 GCF_019279795.1 Protopterus annectens
TGTGACACTATTGCCTACCTTGATATCCTGCTAATCAAAAATTATGTCTTACACAATTTTACAGCTAGGATATTTAGGAAGAATACATACTCGAACACCTTCCTCCACTACACTAGTAGTCACCCCTTTCACCAAAAGAGGTCGGTCATCAAGGGGCAATTGGTACGTGCCTCTAGAATGGTCAGTCTGGATGAGGATTTCTTGGACGAGTGCGAGCTTATTAAGAACATGTTCCTCCATAGAGGGTATCCTGAACTACTGTTAGACTCACTTATTCAAGAAGTGTCAGAAAAAATAAAAAATAAAGTGTATGTACCACTTTTAAGTATAAGACCTATGTCACCCTCTTTAAATGAAGGCATTTTGCCTACAGAGAATGCAAGTTCTGATGTTAACCTGGATGAAGTTGAAAATGTAGGCCGATTGGACATTAAAACTGCAATAAATTTTATAACTACATTTAGTACAAACAGTAAACACTGTCTTTCTATTTTAAGGAAAAACTGGGACTTGTTTAAGACGTACCCAGAAATTCACCAGAAAATAGGTGTAGTACCTAATGTAGTCTATAGGAAGGGGAAGAACCTTAAATCATTGCTTGAAAGACAGGATACAGTAGTTGTCAGGAGTCCTGGTATGTGCAAGCGTTTGAACTGTAATTATTGTAAATATATAACTTTCCATGTAAATGGAGTAACATATAAATTGAAGGATAGATACAACTGTAATTCTACATTCGTTACTTATTTAGCCCGTTGTACATTATGTTTGGGATTTTACATAGGCAAGACGGAGAGAAGATTGCGAGATAGGATGTATGAGCATATATGCGCTATCAGAAAAGGTAAATTGGAAAATGCACTTGCTAAGCACACATCTAGCTATACAAACCATAGTTTTAGATTTATGGTTATTGATCAGGTTAAGGTCGACCCTAGAGGTGGACCAAGACATCTTAAACTCGACGAGCAGGAGTTAACATGGCAGGTTAGACTAAATGCTTATTGTTTCCCTGGTCTTAATGACTCCTGTTCGATCGGTTGTATGTTAAAACTTAACAGTTTAAAGAGATAAATAATAAACAATAATAAAAAATATGTTTCTCACGTCCAATTTAATGCACCTTTTGCCAGCAGGTATATATTTACACAAATATTCGTTAGGGTGTTGCTACTAAATTGTCATTTACTAGGGTACTCTTAGTAATTATGTACTACTACCTTCTGATTGACTTTTGCCAGATGTCTCATCACAAGTCAGTATTTTTCAACATTATTATACTATATCGTTTGGTAATTTTTAATGGAGGAATGGTTTATTGAATGTAATTTTTAACTTTTGAATAGGTTTAATAATACGAGTTAGGGACTGGTGTGTCTCTTTAAATTTTTATGCACTGATTAAGTGATTTTGTATATATTCATGATTTCATAACTATGTTTTTTTTCTGATGAAGTCAGTTGTTGTAACCGACGAAAAGCGCTTAAAATAAACGTGTTGACGTGGCCGTTTTACCTCCGCCCGTATTTTCTTAGTTTACAATACAGTAATACGCAGGTATCACATGCACCACAGGGGTTATCCAAATGATATATGGGCAAAGGGTATGTGAAGGTGTCTGACATCAGACGGCATGCTTCAGTAGGCCACTGGGATGTGTAGTGAGTGTGAGTGAGGTTGAAATCATTATACTTCACATACACAGACAAAAGGTGCCAGTACTGACATGTCTGGGTGCATTGCTTCACAGGTGTGTAATGGTTGACTGTGCCAGAAGGCTGTACAAGGCTAGGTAAAGGGTATACCTTGGCGTCAGGCCACATGACAGTGGTCTGCAGTGTGGCTCAAGGGTGTAGCATCTGGATTGGCCCACACAGGTGGGTATTGTATTCACCATCCAGTCATCTGAGTTACTATTTTGGGTGGCCAGTGCTGTGCAATGCTTGCCATGTATGAGTTCTATAGTCCATGACATGGACGGTGTCTGGGATGTGCATACATCCCAAATGCATGTTGTCTGACATGTGGAACTGTACCTGTGATGTCTGGCCCACGTTGTGTATACAGATTATCATCAGATGTACCATTCCTGGCCTCATGTGGTGGAAACTGCCAATGGACACCAGGTTGACCCTGCATCTACATTGACAGCATGATAAAGGTATTCCCTGGTGTCAGTGCCATCTGTCCATACAGGGCATGTGTTTAAGGCATGGTATGTCATTTGTGGGTCACATTTGATGGCACTACAGTTGTTGCAGGTGTCCAGTGGAGAACATAGTGAAGGCGCACTGTCTGTAATTATGTGCCTATTGTAGTGATGGGAGAGGGTGCCATGCCTCTGTAGTCTACAGCCATCACACAATGGTTACTATCTGTGGGCAATATGCAGGGAACTACCAACAAAGCGGTTGTTGTCTAGCCGAGTGTGTTTGTGTATGAGACATGGGTTGCGAGTGTTCTCTGGGTAACACAAGGGTTGCGTAATTTGTTCGTCAGGCCTTGATGTCACATGTAGGGATATGGATTGTCAACCCCAGCCTCTCTGCTGTTTGACATCTGTTATCCTTGTAAGGTGGACATTGTGACATATAATAGGCCCACCATATAAGAAATTTGCAAAACCTGCTCCACAATGAGTCCAGTTGTTACACACTCACAGCCACCTCCACACAGGATACAAATGACAAACACAGACACGGACACACACTCACTGAGTCTCACCGTTGCCATGTCTGGGATTGGACATCCTACCTAACTAGGTGCATTACACTACAACATTATGCAGTTATAGCATGTGCCACAGAGATTACTGGGCTATTTTTCCCCCAAAAGTGTATTTGAAGGTGAACGACATCAGCAGGCTTGCCAAAGAAGGGCAATGGAGGTTGTAGTGAATGTGCATGGCCTCAGAAGCATTGCTCCATACACAGACAAACAAACACACACACAAACATCCACACTTGCTATGTCTGGGAACAGAACCCCTACCAAACTTGTATATCACACTATAGCATTATGCTGTTATAGGACACACCATGGAGATTACTGGGCTATTCTTTCCTCAAAGGTGTATTTCAAAGTGAAAGACATCAGCAGGCTTGCCAAAGAAGGGCAGTGAAGGTTGTAGTGAATGTGCATGGCCACAAAAGCATTGATCCCTACACAGACAAACAAACACACACACAAACATCCACACTTGCCATGTCTGAGAATAGAGCCCCTACTGAACTAGTATATCACACTACAGCATTGCACTGTTATAGGACACACCACGAAGATTACTGGACTACTTCTTCCCCTAAAGGTGTATTTCAAAGTGAATGACATCAGCAACCTTGCCAAGGTTGGGCAATGGAAGGTGTAGTTCATAGGTTCATAGGGTCATACGTTGATACTAGGCTATCGGCCCTAGGCCCTATACATGCCTAAACATGACATTTCGCTGGCTATGACTTCCCACAATATATACTTCCCTGCATCCCTGTCTAGCAGAGCAGCTGACATGATGTCCTATCTCCCATCCAATTTCCAGGTTCCTTTTGAAGAAGGCCAAAGAGGCACTCTGCTTGCCATGTGTGGGCAGTTTGTTCCAGAGTCTGGGGAGTATCTGGGTCAAGAACACATCCCTCCTGCATGTATTGTTCATTATGATGACAGGATTTGGATCCCTGGAGCATGTGGCTGTGAGGGTTTGAAATTCTCTAAGTGTAGCATGTCCAACAGCTGTGAGTTTGACATGGCACATTATGTTAAGCAGAGATCGCCTCTGAGAATACAATACGTGACAGAGTATTGCTGGCTGATTTTCAGATGGTTAGCATAGGGCATCTGGTTTAGGCCAGTGGTCATTTTGTGAGGTATGTCTGCAGCCTCTCTACTTGTTGCAGATGTCTTGTGAGTTACATACGTAACAGGCCATTGTAGTCTGTACTAGATTTACTTAGAGATGCCTACAGTGGGACAATGGGCTTTTTTTCCTGTCTGTAAAGCCCTTAGTTGGAGGTGTGCCACATAGGTGGGTTTCCTGACTGTTGTGGTGATGGGGTTATCAAAGGTGAGACCACTGTCCACCTGTGGCCCTAAGTAAGTTATCACACATTAGGGGTTTAGTGTACTGCCACCTATGTGGTACTTCACAGGTACATGTCCCTTCATAGGTTCATAGGTAGGTTCTAGGCTATTGGCCCTAGGGCCTATACAAGCCTAGCCAAAAAAGTACCCTGGCTTTCGCCACTCAAGAAAATTATCTTCCTGTGCCCATGTTGAGCAGAGCACCAGAGTTGATCCCCAGGGTGAAATTCCTATTTCCCATCCAATCATCAAGATTTTTCTTGAAGAGTGCTGATAAGAAGCTTTGTTTGATATAGATAGGTAGTTTGTTCCAGAGTATGGGAAGTCTCAGCAACAGGAATCTATCCCTCTGGCATGTTCTGTTTATTGTGGTGACAAGGTTTAGGTCCCTAGAGCGTGTAGATCAGAGGGATTTCTTTAAGTGGAGCATGTCCAACAGTTCTGGGTTTGACATAGCTTTGTATTTTAGGCAGAGATTGTCTCCGAGTAGGCAATATGAGACAGAGTAAAGCTGGAGATTCTTGAGACAGTCTGCATAGGGCATCTGGTTGAGGCTCGTAATCCTCTTTATGAGGTATTTCTGCGGCCTTTCCAGTTGTTGTAGATGTCTTGTGAGGTACATATGAAAAGAGGCATTGTACTTTATAATGGGTCTAATGAGTGACGAGTAGAGGGGACCAATGACCTATTTTTTCCTGGATGAGAAACCTTTTGTGATGAGGTGTGCCACATAGAAGGATTTCCTGACTACTGCGGTGATGTGATTATCAAAGGAGAGACTACTATCCACCTGTGTTCCAAGGTCTCTTATCACACTTTCGGTGTTAAATAGACTACCACCTATGTGGTAGCTCATGCGTACAGAGTTTTTACCAAAGGGAATGATAATGCACTTTTTGGCACTGAGCTTGAGGCCATGGCTTTGACACGTGGCATCTGTCTCAGTGAGGCCCTTTTGTAGATTGTCCACATCGTTAGGAGTTTCGATTATGGCTCCTAGTTTGCAGTCATCTTCAAAATTCATTAGCCAAAGAACTGCTGTGTTAGCCTGTAATTCAGAAAAGTAGATACCAAACAGGAGAGGACCCAGGACTGAACCCTGTGGTACTCCACTTGTCACTGGTCTGAAGTCGGATTTGGAGTCTGCTACTTTCACAGTGTGGGTTCTGTCAGTAAGCCAGTTGGCAACACATCTTGTGCAATAGGGATTTATACCTAGATTGGAGAGTTTATCTATAATTCCAGAGTGGGGGGAAGGTGCCAAAAGCCTTTTGACAGGTGAAGAAAGGCAAGATCTAGATAGGCTGTGTGAACCACCTTACCCTCATCTACGGCCTTGGTGATTACTTCAAAGAAGTCTATCAGGTTTAGGAGACATGATCTGCCTTTTACAAACCAGAACTGGGTGGGGTCCAGAGTGTGGAAATTACCAATGTCTTTGTTTAAAAGTTCCATGAAGATAAGTTCCATGGCCTTGCAGACCAGGCTCATTAGGCTAAAGGGGCGGTATTTCCCGGGGTCCGTGGTGGCTCCCCCTTTGTGGAGTGGGAGAACCATCGCTGTGCGCCATTCAGTGGGCACAGAGCTGGAGATGAGGATGTGATTGAACATGGTACTTAGATGGGGTGCGAGTTCATTCTGTAGTTCCTGTAGAACGCAGCCTGGGATTTTCTCAGGTCCCATGGATGCTGTGTTCTTGGCTTTAGAGAGTGTGTTTTTTGCCTGTGCAGCCATTATTACAGGAACTTTGCATTCTTCCTGTATAGAGATGGGCCCTTTAGGGGGTGAGAGAGGGGTAAAGTTAGCACTGAACCTATCTGCCAGGATGTTGGCAATATCAGTTGGTTCTGTATATTTAGTGCCATTGTGCTGTAACGCAGAGCAAATCTGAGTGTTGCCCTTGAGATTCTTGACATAGCTATAGAATGCTTTGTGGTTGTCTTTAGAAACAGTGGTGATTTTGTTTTCATAACTAGCTATGAAGGATTTTTATGGGGGATTTTACTCTTTTTTGCAACAGTTTCTTTCTTCTGTTGTAAAGTTTGTTTATGGCAGGGGAACACCAGATTGGCTTCCTTTTTTTGGAGGATAGCATCTTGGTCCTGTTAGGGATAGCACGATCCATGCACTCGTGTAAGTGCTTATAAAGTGCATCTGTGTAGGATTCAGCAGTCATACCGCTATTGTCCGTCTGCATGGGTGTCGTGAAGTTTGCCACTTCTGTCTTAAGAAGCGTGAAGCGTGAAGTTTGGTTTGGAGAAATTTTTTACGGTGGTTTTCCTAATGGGTGGTGGGGTGGGTTGTGGCTGTCTAGGGTGATTAGCTTGTGGTCGGATCTTACCAATGAGGAATTGACCTTTGGTGTGGAACACCGGTCGTCCATGTTGGTAATGACCAGGTCTAGGATATTGCTGCCCCTGGTGGGGGTGTGGATAGGTTGATCCAAGGCGTTGAAATTTATGAATTCCAGAAATTCCCAGTGGGGATAGGTATATATTTCTTGGCATTGATCTTGAGGCCATGGCTCAGGCACCAAACATGTCTTTCTGTAAGTCCCTTCTGTAGAATATCCACATCATGTGGGGATTCAATATTGGCTCCCAGTGTGCAGTCATCTGCGACCTTTGTTTGCTGGTGTCCCTTACTGTTGGACTGTACTTCAGAGCAGTAGATGCCGAACAAGAGCAGTGCCAGGACTGAACCCTAAGGTACTCCAACTGTCACTTGTCTTGGGATCGGGGGGGTGTCACCTACATTTACAGTGTGGGTTGTGTCAGTACAGCAGCTGGCAGCCCATCAGGTGACATTGGGATTGATGGCCAGCATGATACATTTATCTGTGATTCCAGATGGAAGGATAGTTTTGAAGTGTTTGTAAGGTCCAGAAAGGCTGTGTGAACCACGTTACTCTCACCCACGGCTCTGGAGATTGATTCACAGTTGTCATTCAGGTTGAGATGACATGATTGGCCCTTCACAAACCAAACCTGGTTAGGGTCCAGTGTTTGCAGGTTGCCAATGCCTTTGTTTTCATTTCCATGATAATACATTCCATGGCCTTGCAGAGCCGGCACATCATACTGCTGGAGCTGCAGTTCCCAGAATCCAAGGTGGATCCCCCTTGTGGATAACTGTAGCTGTGCACCACACAGTGGGCATGAAGCCTGAGGTGTGGCTATGATTAGACATGGCACATAGGTGAGGTGCAAGTGCAGTCTGTAGCTCATGTAGTACACATCCTGGAATGTTGACTGGTCCCATGGCTGCTGTTGTCATAGCTCTGTAGAGTGTGGTTTTTACCTATGTGGCCGTTATTACCGACAAATGACAATCTATCCATGTTGAAAATGGGCCCTGTGGGAGTTGGGAGAGGGGTGCAGTTGGCACTGAATCAATCTGCCAAGATATTAGCAATATCCCTGAGAGACATAGATGTAGTACCATCCTGTTGTGGCTCTCAGCAGTTCTGAGCATTGCCATTTAGATTCCTCACATAGCTTTGGAACAGCTTGCAGTTGTCTTTGGCATCTGTGGCTATATTATGTTCATAACTAGCTTTGGTGGATATTATGAGGGGTCTCTGCCTCTTACTGTTGCTGGTAAGGGAGTATTTTGCATCCTGGAAAGTCCCCCATTTCTGCAAGTTTCCTCCTTTTGTTGTACAGTATGTTTATGGCAGGGGGCCACTACATTGGCATCCTTTTCTTGGATGGGGAGTGTCTTGGTTCACTATTGGATGGCATAATGTATGCATGAGTGGATGAGCTCATACAGTGCCTTCCTGTATGATTAAGCAGTTGTCCTTTCAGTTCCCTTCTGCATGGGTATCATGATGTTAGTCATGTCTGACATATGTAGCATGACATTGGCTTTGGAGATGAGTGTTACAGACGTGTCCTTACTGGGGTGTGGGGGAAGGATTTTGATGTTAAGGGTGATTAGCTCATGAGCATACCTGACCACCATTGGGGTGACCATAGATGTGGAGCATTGATGTCCCATGTTGGTAATGACCAGGTCTAGGATATTTGAGACCCTGGTGGGACTATGAGTTACATGATCCAGGGCATTGGGAATTATTAAAACAAAATAAAGCTCACGGATGTCACTCGGAAAAGATTTAATTCACCACAAACAAAAATAAAATAAATTAATACACGTGTAATAGTAGTACTTAGCGCTTTCACCCTACATAACATAAGGGCATCTTCAGAGTACAAATACTAATTGGAACATACTGCATTTAAATAAAAAAACAGTAACCAAAGTCGTCTTTGATAGGTTGTACAATTAACTAACCATCAGGAATTTAAAAACATATATACCTAATTTAAGTATATATCACAGTGTTTATATATAAAACAATTTATCAACTAATGTAAACATATACATCTGATTCTCGTAACATGTATTCCCTCACTACACCATAGGTATTCACTCAACCTGTAAAAATTGTAATAGTGATAATAATAATATTAAAATTCAATAAAACATATTTATACATATACATATATACAACCAGAGAAGGAAACAGACAAAGAGGTTTCACCATTCATATAGTACTGTAAAAATAGAATGTTAAAAATATATGTGTATAAATAAAAATATATGTGTATAGATAAAAAAGTATTACTACACAAATATGTGTTTATAATAGTATAAAATAAATAGCATAAACTGAATGGCAATTACAACAAACCTATCCTCAGTTAGCCTAATTCATATATCTTACAGAATTAATAATGATAATGTGTACGTATAAGTAATATAAATAATTAAATAATTAATCACAAATATAAATATGAACCATTATAATAAATATTAATTGTATAAAAACTAAAAATAGGTATAAAAATGTCTATGTTTATAAAACCCATATACTGTGTTGTGATGTGTTAAACAACTTGGTGTTGTATCAAATAACTTGAGATTTTAATTTTAAAATACTAGATATGGAAATGTGATCATTAATGCCTGGAAATGTACCTGCATTTAGTCTCAACTGCCAAATACATTCTTTGGCTTCTAGTAAAAGATTAAAATCACCACCTTTGTAATTTTCTGTAGAAATTCTATATATAACAAAGAATATGAATCTCTTGAAGTTGTGACATTTAGTACTATGAACATATAAGGAATTCACAATTCTTTTGTTTTTTATATCCCTATTGTGTTCCATTACACGCTCCTTTAATTTCCTTATAGTTTTGCCCACATAGAATGCTGGGCATGATGTACATGAAGCTAAATAAATCACCATTTTTGTGTTGCAGTTACAGTGTCCAGCACATCTAATGGATCTTCCATAACCTTGCACCATAACATATGGTCCATCATTTATAAACTTGCAACATTTGCAAAACCCACATTTGTTCATTTTAGACAAATTAAATGTGTTGTCACTACTATTGTGTTCCATGTATTGTTTTAAATTCATGCCTCGGCTAAAACTAATCCTAGGAACAGATCCTATCATAAGGTAAAACTCTTCCTTGTTGTTAAAAACACTAATCCAACAGTCTTTCAATATTTTGACAATACCTTGTGATTGTTCATTGTAGGGTAATACAAAGGCATCCCTTCTATTAATGCCTAAATTGTCATCCTGACTGTTGTATAGACCATACTTAATAATGGGTCTAAATGTGGCGTACCTTTTCTTTTTAACTTCTTCTTTTAACTGTTGTAATAAAAAATCAGGGTATCCCCTATCCAAAAACATTTTTGTAAAGAACTCAAGTTCAAGTTCAAATCTATCATCTTCACTCACTATTCGAGATAGTCTCACCATTTGTCCTTTCACAAGGTTTTTCTTTTGAAAGTGTGGATGACAACTACTATAGTGTAGGAAGGAGTTTGAAATAGTTTTTTTTCCTAAAAATGTTGGATTCTAATATACCATTCTTATCATAAAATAGAACATCTAAAAACTCACATGTTTTGCCCTGTATATGACTTGTAAATCTTAAGAACGGTGATGTAGTGTCTAAAAATATAATAAATTCATCGAGCTCTTCTAAGGATCCTTCAAAACATGATGATGTCATCCAGGTATCTGGCATAGAATGTGATGTTACACCAATAGTTAGATGTAAAAACGTGGTTAGTTTCCCATTGAGCCAGAACTAAATTGGCATATATGGGTGCACATCTTGCACCCATTGCTACACCTGTCAACTGTTTGTAGTATTCCCCTTCCATGTACATATAATTGTTTAATAAAACCATTTCCATAAGTTCTACTAATAATTTTTGTTTTACTATATGTAAACCACTGTACTTCTCTAGTGTGGCTTCAAACATTTCCAGTCCCAGATCATGTGGGATCACAGAAAACAAATTTATAACATCTATGGTAACCATAATAATATTATCCTTGTAGTGTTCATTGTTGTAAAGCCTCACCATATCAATACAGTGCCACGAGTCCTTGATAATATGTAAAAATGAGTCTAGAATACCTTTACAATTAAAATCAATATACTTGGCTACCGCTTCTAATTTGGACCCCTTTGCTGAAACTATCGGTCTAAAAGGGGGGTTGTTGGTATCCTTGTGTGTTTTTGGAATACCAAAAACAGAGGGTGTTATTGGATGCTCTACTGTAAAGTAATCATATTCATCCTTATCAATGATTCCTTCCAACATATAATCTAATAATATCCAGTCTATCTTAGTGTAGGCTCGTTTCATCTCGTATTTGGATACTTTCCCATAGGTGTCATCATCATTCAGTAAATCTGTCATTCTGTTTATATAATCTGTCTCAGTCATAATGACAACTCCACCACCTTTATCTGGTTTCATCACTCTATATTTTTTCTTTGTGCTCAATTCTTTTAAACAAAATCTTTCAGCTTGAGTGAGATTGTCATCCATTACTACATGTTTTTTCAACTCTCTCCATAGTTGTGTCTCACATAACATCTCAAAAATCTGTTTCATGAGGTTCTGGGGTGGAATAAAAGTACTGCTTCTTTTTAAGGTAAAACTTTGTGTATCTGGTTCAATTCTTTTGGCTTGGTTTGAAAAGAACATCTTCAAATTAAGCAACCTTGTGTAAACCTTAAAATTAATAAGAATTCTACCTATGTCATGTTTAAAATTTGGGACAAATGTAAAACCTCTCTTGAATAAGGAAACATATTCAGTACCAAAATGTATTCCTGTGTAGTTATATAAGGTAAAACCATCAACATTGACAATATATGATTCAGTTTCCATATTTTCTAAACAATTTAAATCTCCGGGGGGGTATAATGTGTCTAATGTCAAGTTTGAGGTGTCCCCATTCTCACTTGTAACCTCAAATGGTGTTATCATATCTGTTCCTTTAGGACTGATTACATTCCAAGGAATAATTAATTCATTAAATACATCATTATTTAATGATACTGTTGATTCTTTCTGTTTGTTTGGAAGTTCCTGTATTGTGTTGTATATCTTGGTGGTCCCTGATACCGGTCGCGTAACCTCTCGGACCTCCTCAATACAGGTTCCTCTAAAAAAACATTGTCAAACTCAGAGCCCACTACACTTCTCTTTCTGTTGTCCTGATTTCTATCAACATTGTACCCATCTCTATCTAGTCTAGTGTCTTTAACAAATTCATCTGCATCTGGATACTGCTTTTGTTTTAAATTCTTGAATTCTTTAAAATGTGAATAAACCTGTTTGTTGTTATAATCATAACCATCCCTTAACAGTTTCTTATTCTTGTACTCTAAACCTCTCATAACAAATTTGTCCATGTTGTTGAGAATATTGTCTAAACGATGATTATTAACTTCAAACAGCAAGTTCTTCCTTATACTCTTGTCTAAGTCTGTTAGAACTAAATTCAATTTGTTTAATTTAATGTTGTTGTTCCTTATAATCAAATGCAATAATTCCAAACCAGTTTTATCAAATAATTTAAACAATTCTTCACATAATTCGTTATCTAGTTCAAAACCAAATGGCAGTTTAAAAATTCTTAGTCCTTTTGGAACTTGTTCAAGTTCTATAGATCTCTCTAAAAAGGCATTGTCCATCTGTAACGTTTTGAACTGCTTTAGTGTCTTTTCAAAATCGGAGAACTGCTGATTCAAACTGCCCATGTCTTTAATATTAGATTTAACCACTGTTGCAAAACTCGGAGCTTGTAAAATGTCTTTTAAGTTAGTATAACATTTAGTATTATTGAACAGTACCTTGTTGCCGTCTCCAGCGTTCAACACAGGGTTCGAAGGTGAAATAACTAACTTGGGATTTCTAGCACTGTTTCTAGTGCTACTGATGTTTCCTCCTCCAATGAACCGGGTGAACAATGACTAGCCGACGGATGCGTTGGTGAAGCAGGCGTTGAATGCAGCGTGTAAATTTGCTCCTGTGTCTCCGTTAAGGTAACGTTAACTTCTTGTTGTTTGTTACCACATAAATCATTAACAGCTAGCAGCAAGTGCTGTGTGGCTTCGAAATGCTGTATAAGCAACTGCTCCATGGAAATTACAGTAAAAAAACAATGGTGTAGTAAGAATTCAAACAGTAAATCCAAAAGTATAGTTTTTAAATCCGATCAGTAAATTCAACGTGATGTGTGTGGATCAAGAAACCTTCGCCAAGCAGGTAATCGTGAGCCCTTGTAAACTCATAAACCAACGTGACTGAGCAAACTATTAAAACAAAATAAAGCTCACGGATGTCACTCGGAAAAGATTTAATTCACCACAAACAAAAATAAAATAAATTAATACACGTGTAATAGTAGTACTTAGCGCTTTCACCCTACATAACATAAGGGCATCTTCAGAGTACAAATACTAATTGGAACATACTGCATTTAAATAAAAAAACAGTAACCAAAGTCGTCTTTGATAGGTTGTACAATTAACTAACCATCAGGAATTTAAAAACATATATACCTAATTTAAGTATCTATCACAGTGTTTATATATAAAACAATTTATCAACTAATGTAAACATATATATCTGATTCTCGTAACATGTATTCCCTCACTACATCATAGGTATTCACTCAACCTGTAAAAATTGTAATAGTGATAATAATAATATTAAAATTCAATAAAACATATTTATACATATACATATATACAACCAGAGAAGGAAACAGACAAAGAGGTTTCACCATTCATATAGTACTGTAAAAATAGAATGTTAAAAATATATGCGTATAAATAAAAATATATGTGTATAAATAAAAAAGTATTACTACACAAATATGTGTTTATAATAGTATAAAATAAATAGCATAAACTGAATGGCAATTACAACAAACCTGTCCTCAGTTAGCCTAATTCATATATCTTACAGAATTAATAATGATAATGTGTACGTATAAGTAATATAAATAATTAAATAATTAATCACAAATATATTGCATTGGGAATTATGACTTCCAAGAACCGTTGGTCACATGTGTTGGTACACAAGTAGTTTTACCAGTTAATGGCAGGGTAGTGTAACTCACCCTGTCGTAGGATGTTTGCTTGTATCATGATATTTCACAGCATGTTTCAAAGGCTGTAGTTGGTGCCATGGGGTATGGTGGGGGGATCTATAGCAAGCTATACAATTTGGAATGCAGTCTAATCCACTGTTAGCTGCACTGGGGGTATTTCAGACACATTCTGTTGAGCAAGTAGCCTGGTGGTGTGAATATCCTTGGTGAATATGGACACTCCTCCACCTTTATTGTTTTGGTCCTGGTTTGGTGGCCAACTGGTATTGCAGGGGTGCTCTCTGGAGGCTTGGATCAGGTCTCTGTTACTGCACAGTTATTAATGTTCTCCATTTGTAGGTGTGCGTAGTGACTGTGAATGGCAAAAAAAAAAATTGCTCCCTACACACACGCAAAGTTTCGCATGTGCCATATCTGGGAATAGAACTCCTGTCTAACTAGTTTATCACACTACAGCATTACACACACACCACAGAGCTTACTGGACTACTCTTACCCCAAAGGTGTATTTGAAAGTGAACGGCATCACCAGGCTTGCCAAAGAAGGGCACTGGAGGTTGTAGTGACTGTGAATAGCCTCAAAAGCATTGGTCCCTACACAGAAAAACTAACACACACAGAAACATCCACACTTGCCATGTCTGGGAATAAAACTCCTACCTAACTAGTTTATCACACTACAGCATTAGACAGTTATAGGATACACCATGGAGATTACTAGGCTACTCCTTTCCCCAAAGGTGTATTTCAAGGTGAATGACATCAGCAGGCATGCCAAAAAGGGCACTGGAGGTTGTAGTGACTGTGAATGGCCTCAAAAGCATTACTCCCTACACAGGCATACAAACATCCACACTTGCCATGTCTGGGAATAGAACTCTTACCTAACTAGTATACCATACTACAGCATTATGCAGTTATAGGACACGCCACAGAGATTAGTAGGTTACTCTTTCCCCAAAGATGTATTTCAAGGTAAAGACATCAGCAGGCTTGCCATAGTAGGGCAACAGGGAGTGCAGTGTTTGTGCATGGGCCACAACCCAGGTGGGAGATTGGCATAATGGTTAAGGTGTTTACCTTACAGAGACAAGGTGCAAGGTTTGATTCTCACATGGGGAAATTGGCTAAGCTTAAAATGGCCCACAAGGGCAGTTAGCTTAGTACTAATCTATGAATCTAGAGGCAGGCACACGCAGGTTTTATATTCCACAGGTACATGTATACAACTGCTAGATGAGTACTGACTTGCATAGTTAGCACTAGCACCACAGACAGTATAATGCTGAGGGATTCCAGAGGCATATGTCTACGGTGATTGGCATTTGCACATCATGTGGTTTTAGCCAATTGGATATATGCTGGATGGGACAGGCCTCATGATGGAAGGCTCTTTGTCACTGTCACTCTCTTCCACACATCTTTGTATGTATACTTTTGGCCTATTATAGTGTGTTGTCCTTGGATATATGTGTGTATTCCTATCCAATGTGTGTACAAACTATGACTGGTGCATACCGAGGAGTGTTTGCACTAACATCTGCGACTGTCAGATATGTATGGTCCACTGTTGTTGCCAGACATGGGCTTCATTTCTTTAAGTGTGTGAGCATGCCCAGTATGACCTTTCAGTGATTTGTTGTCTGACATGGCCTTTATTTCTCTAAATGTGGGAGCATGCCCAGTATGACCTTCTGTACTGAATGTGTGAATCCATTCCAGGTAGATTGTACTCCAGTGCAGACTTTTGTGTTCTACACCTACAGGTAGCAAACTGTTTCTGCAGGATATCTGTAGAGTGGTTGACAATATAGGGTCAAAATCGGCAAAGGATAGTGGGTTACTGTAGGTAATTGTGTCTGTCCTGCTTCTGCTACATGGCCCTGGTGTTAGCAGAGATATTCAAAGATGTGTGCTGTTATACACTGTGATGTTTTATGTAATCAAGTACTGTCAGGTAGACATATTTGCTTGCAGTGATGTTCTGGGGAACACAGGGTGACTGCAGCTGTGTCCAGTATTGTGGTCAGCAGCCTACATATTCTTGCAGACTCATGCCATTCTGAAGGGGAAGCTGCAAAACTTGCTGCTGGCTCTGTGTAAATGGTTCAACACCTTGGTACAGTGGTGGCAGAGGATCCCATGCTTGTACATCCATCAACTTGACAGTATGGCTATAACTTGCTGTGGCGATACCTCACAGCTGTACAGATTCACACAGCTTACCCAGAGGCAGGGATCATAATTCTAGACATTACCCCTCCACATTGTGGTTTACAAGCATGTTTAAAGCCACACATTCTTGTGTTTGCAGCCAGGGATACGGCTGAGCTTCGGACTTCAAGCACTCCTTGCCACCCATGCTCCCACAGCCCCCCCTCTATTATTCTACCTCTTCCATACATTGTGCGGACATTCTCTGATATTTTCCCTATAGTTTTCACCTCATCACAGCAGTAATGTGGTGTTGGTCCACAGTTCAAGCACTGGGACATGGTGGACATGTTACTGTGATTTGTCCACATGGCCTTGCATTTGGGTTCTGTGGACTGTGTTATGTTGTTATTTGGGAGTCAATGACATAACATACATTGGCAATATGGGTGAGAGACAGGCCATTGGCAGTGGACTGTAGGCCATTTGGTAGTGATACTGGCCAGCTGTATTAGGCTGTTGCATTCTGTCAGTCCTACAGTCCCAGACTGCGATACACTATATTCCCCTGGGGTGACAGGGTAGGTGGCAAGGTGGTCATGCCAATACTTTCTGTCAGTATTGGTCTAGTGGTGGGGATGCTGACAGGGTGCTGCTTACAGCTAGGTGTTAGTATTGGTCCAGTGGTGTGGATGCTGGCAGGGTGCTGCTTACAGCTAGGGGCACACCTGCATGGGACACCTGCTCTGCATGCTGCATTCTTTCGCTATTGCCATACACAGGTGGGGGTCATATTGTACTCATTCCCAACAGCAGGGTTAAGGCCAGAGAGGTACTGTGGGTGGTAGTGGGGTGAGCTGGGTGCATGTGTGCTATGGCAACTACTTGCATCCGACTCATAGATATGCATGGGGCATTCCACTTAGGATGGCTTGTGCAGGGACATCAGCTGTTTCTCAATACATCATTCCTATGATCTTTGCGGTCTGCCAGTGTTTGACCAGATAATACCAGTATTCCCTACTACAAGCCCAGATAATGTGCTGCAAACCTGTATGTACAATTCCAAGGGTGTGTCCATTTGACAGTTACATATTATACACTGTCTGTTTGGGGTACTTCCCCCTGTGTAGTGCTTGTATATATGGGCTGACAGTCATGCCATGTCCATCTTTCAGATGGTGACACATATTACTTCCAAACATTTACTATGGCTTGCTGCTGGAATGTGTTATTCTGGGAAGCATTGTGTTTGGCACTGCAGTTGTGAGAACTTGGCCCTGTCATCAGCAGTACTGGGCAATGGCCACCAGGACAAACCTTACCATGCATACATATTGACCACTCTCACACAATATGCAACACACACCAACCTAACACACACAGGCCTGCATATTGTACACATGCACAATCTATCCTCCTACCTTGGCCAGCTCAGGTAATCTGTGCTCCACTGTTATTAATAGGTAATTGTTGACTCTATAGTCAGGCACACTGACATCCCACTCACTAGGATGACTAAGGAGAAGGTTACTGTTAGCTGCCTGTTGGGTGCCAGGATCCGCCACATAACACAAGCACTCAGGTCACTCCAGAACAAGTACAAATATGACTCTGCCATTGTCCATGTTGGTGAAAATGACCTGAGCTGTACCTCCCTGGACTATATGAAAAGAGACATGGAAGAGCTCTCTGATCACGTAGCCCAGGCTGGTACGACCCTGACACTGAGTGGCATCCTGCCCTCACCAAGAATGATACTACAGTATAAAGAAAAAAATTATCAGTTTCAACAATTGGCTAAGTTTCTGGTGTCATTCAAAGGGGATCCAGTGTCTGTCTGCCTGGGATGACATGCTTGACAAGCCACACTGCTTCACTAGAGACGGCTGTCACCCTTAGGCTTTCGAATACTGGCCAAGGCTCTTGCCACCCCCATAGTGCCTTTTTTAGGCAAAGCTCAAAAGACAAACCCACTGCCGTAAATAGCATAAGTAACAAAAATCTGAGGGTAATACTAATCAATGCCAGAAGTCTAATCCTCAAAATGCACGCACTCGAGACACTCCTCAGTATGGAGAAAATCGATATATGTGCAGTAACAGAAACCTGGTTTAAGGCTCCAGAGAGCACCCCATCACTACCAGGCTACAACTCATAACATACATTTCGTCCACAGAACCCTGACCGAAATACAAAAGGTGGGGGAGTATCCATATTCATCAAATATACCCACACCTCCAGGTTAGTGGCACAGCATGATGCTTCAGAGCTTATCCACGTGCAACTAACAATGGGCAAAATGGCAATTCAAATTGTAGCTTGCTACGGATCACCCACCATGTCTCAGGACCCCCATTCCACATTTCTGGAAACACTGGGTAACATAAAGGTCCTACCAAACACCCTAATAGTGGGTGATTTTAATTACCCAAACATTAACTGGGAGAACTACTCAAGTACTAACTCCCTTGCCCAACATTTCTTAGAATTTATAAACTCAAATGCCCTGGAACAACTGGTCAACACTCCAACCAGAGGTGACAACATATTGGACCTGGTCATCACCAACATGGGCGACCGGTGTTCTACACTGGAGGTCAACCCCTTGTTGGTTAGATCTGACCATAAACAAATCACTTTGGATATCCACATTCTGCCCTCACCCCCAGACAAGGAAACCAGTGTGAAAAACTTTTCAAAAGCAAACTTCACGTTACTTAAGACGGAGGTGGAAAGTTTCAAAGCCCCCATGCTAAAGGATAACACTGTCCAAGCTGCAAAATCCATTACTAATGCATTCTATGGGCACCTACAAGAATGCATGGATCATGCTATCCCAAGCAAAACCAAGACTCACTCCTCCAAGGAAAGGAAACCAGTCTGGTGGACCCCTGCCATAAACATGCTATACAATAGAAGGAGGAAACTAGTACAGAAAAAAGTAAAATCCCAAGAAGGGAAGATATCCCTGATCAGTATCAGCAAGAAACTATGATCTCTCATAAAATCATCCAAGGTGAGCTTTGAAAGAAAACTTGTCAAGGACTCCAAAGATAACCACAAGGCATTCTTTAGCTATGTCAAGAATCTAAGTGGCAATGCTCAGATCTGCTCTGAGTTAGTGCAGAATGGCACAAAATACACTGAACCAATCGATATTGCCAACATCCTGGCAGACAGGTTCAGTGCAAATGTTATCCCCATCTCACCACCAAAAGAGCCCATAACCATACCAGAAGAATGTAGAGACCCTGAAATCACAGACATTCAGGTTAAAATAGCCCAATCCAAAGCCAAAAACACAGCATCAATGGGACCGGACGGTGTCCCAGGCTGCATCCTACATGAGCTCAAAGATGAACTAACCCCTCACCTAAATACACTGTTCAAACTCAGCCTCTCCACAGGCTACATACCCATAGAGAGGTGCACAGCAACAGTTATTCTGCTCCAAAAAGGTGGAGCCACAACATACCCCAGGAACTATCCCCCTATAAGCTTGACTACCTTGGTCTGCAAGGCTATGGAGTGCATCATCATGGAACTCATTAACAAAAACACTGGGAACCTCGAAACACTGGACCCTACCCAGTTCAGCTTTGTTAAAGGCAGATCATGCCTCCTAAACCTGGTGGACTTCTTTGAGACAGTTACCAAGGCTATAGACAAGGGAAAGGTGGTACACACAGCCTACCTAGACCTCGTAAAGGCCTTTGACACCATTCCCCATTCTGGTATTATAGACAAGCTCACCAGCCTGAACATAAACCCCTATGTCACAAGATGGGTTGCCAATTGGCTCATGGACAGAACCCACATAGTGAGAGTTGCGGGAAGCTAGGTCTGACTCTAAACCGGTTACAAGTGGCATTCCCCAGGGCTAAGTACTAGGACCCCTCCTGTTTGGCATATACTTCTCAGAGGTACAGACAAGCACAGGATGACTATGGCTGACCACGTTGGCAGATGACTGCAAACTAGGGGTATAATTGATTCACCGGCTGACACAGACATCCTCCAAAAGGGTCTCACTGAGACGGATACCTGGTGTCAAAATCATAGCCTCAAGCTAAATGCCAAAAAGTGCATAGTTATTCCCTTTGGAAATAACAAAGTACCCACAAATTACCACATAGGTGGTAGTCCCCTAAATACAGAAAATGTAATAAGGGATCTGGGGACCCAAATAGATAGTAATCTCTCCTTTGATAATCACATTGCCAAAGTGGTTAGAAAATCATTCTATGTGGCCCACTTAATCACAAAAGGGTTTGCATCCAGATCAAAAGAGGTCATTGTTCCCCTCTACTCATCACTCATCAGACCCATCATAGAGTGCAACGCTCCATTTGGGATGTACCTTACAAGACACCTGCAACAGCTGGAAAGACCACAGAAGTACCTCACCAAGAGGATCACTGGCCTCAAACAGATGCCCTATGCAGCTCGACTGAAGAAACTCCAGCTGTACTCGGTTGCATACCACCTGCTCAGAGGTGATCTCTGCCTGACATACAAGGCCATATCCAATCCAGAATTGATGGACATGCTCCACCTAAAGAAAACCTTATCCCCTCGAGCCACATGGTCTAGGGATCTAAAACTCATCACAAAAATAAATAGGATGTGCTGGAGGGATATATTCCTGTCCCAGAGACTTCCCATGCTTTGGAACAAGATTCCAATCTACATTAGGCAGAGCTCCTCACTGGCACTCTTCAAGAGAAACCTTGACAAGTGGATGGGAAACAGAAAGTTTACCCTGGGGATCACTTCAGAGGCTCTGCCTGACAGAGGAATGGGGAACTAATCTAAGGGGGCGGTGAAAGCCAACATATTCTTGCTAGGCTTATAAATGCCTTCAGGCAGATATCCTAGTACCTACCTATGAACCTATTATACCTACACATACATGTTACTACATTTCTACATAGGATTGGAGGGGGGCACACCTGTGTGTTACTATGTGTCTACATAGGATTGGGGGGCACACCTTACTGTTACTACATCTCTACATAGGATTGGGGAGGCACACTTGCTGTTAGTACGTGTCTACATAGGATTGGGGGGGGCACACCTTACTGTTACTACATTTCTAAATAGGATTGGGGGTAAACCTGACTGTTACTGCAATTCTACATCAGATTGGAGGGCACACTTGACTGTTGCTACATTTCTACATAGGATTTGGGGGCACACCTGACTGTTGCTATGTGTCTACATATGTATGGGAAGGAGGGCACACCTGACTGTTACTACATTTCTACATAGCATTGGGGGGGCACACCTGACTCTTGTACACATTTGCTATGACTGTACTAGTATGTCAGGTACTCCATTTCATTCTGTATTCTAACCTATCATGCTGACTAGAGGCATATCAGTGTACTACAGGTCTTAGGTTTGATTGATCTACATTTCAGTTTCTGACTTCTTACCCTTCAGAACCAACATCCCACTGCCTGACCTGTTGTAGTCTGTCTGTGTAGGACTGGGGGGGAGGTTACCCTTAGCCATCAATCAGAGGCCTTAGCACAGCCTTTGTTTGTGTTTGTTTACACCTGTCCTGCTGGCTGAGTCTGTTATTGGGTATTTGAGCCTCCCTGACTGCCATGTGTGTGTGTCATATGGACACACATGTGGCCCAGCACATTTCTTGCAGTGGGTTTTGTCACCTTGTTTAGTACTGGCTACTATGGTGACACTGGTATTTGTCACAGATCTCGTGTTGCCACTATAGGTGTCTACTATCTGCTGGCATCCCATTCAGCCAACCAATTCCCTTGCATGCTCACATCCATACGATAGATACAGGTAACAACACATACTACTCCATTAGGCAATTGGTAGGAAGAGTGACTTACCTTGTGGCTGTGCCAGTATTGAGGATGGTGCTGGAGGGCTGCTTATGTCGGATGCACATAGTACACTTCCTATACATGGTTAGGCACAGGTAGTGCCATGTCTGGCATCCCTTTTACTGCATGTGTGAGTCAGAGAGAGGTGTCATTCCCTGGTCCTTACTGTGTCAGTGTATGTGCTATGTGTTGCCTCTTTGCCAAGGCCAGGGCATACTGGACACGCCTCCTTCTGCCTACTGGGGCAGACTTAGGTTATTCCTCCTCTGAGTCATTCTGTGCCTGTGCAGGCCTTGGCAATGCTGGGGGGCTGTGTGGTCCTGCCCCATGCTGTTCCTGCTGCAGCTGTTTCTGCAGGATCATATTGTGTAGCATGGTACATATGATGACAATTTGGATACATGTAGCTGGTGAGTACTGCAAGGCTCCACTGGATGTGTTGAGGCACCGGAACTATGACTTAACCATCCCAAACACATGCTGTATTATGATTCTGGTCTGTGCATGTGCCTCATTATGGAGTTCTTGTTCGAGTGTGTGTGCATTTCTGATGGGTGTCATCAGCCACGGCTCCAGTGAGTAACCAGCATCCCCCACTAGGTGACCGTAAGGGTTGTCCCCACTGGCAAATCTCTGGTACAGCTGCATCAGATGCCAGATGTGGGAGTCATGATAGCTTCCAGGGCAGCCAGCACACACATTCATTATAATGCCCTGGGCATCACACATGGCCTGGCAGTTGATGGAGGGGAAGGCCTTGCAGTTGATGTAGACCCTAACTGGCTCACCGGGTGGTGCTTTGATGCATATGTGCTTGCAGTCTATAGCACCCACTACCTCAGGGTATTCTACTATTTGTTGGAAGAGATGCATATTGCTGGCCTACGTCTCACAGGTGTTGGGAAAATATATGTGCTCACCGGCATGTGCTGACATAGCATCCAGGAACTGGTGGAGTACCCTGGATGCTGATGCCTGTGAGATCCCTATGATATCCCCAGTTGGCTTTTGGAAGGTACCTGTGGCTAGTATTTTTAGGCCTATACATACCTTGGTATCCACTGGGATGGGTTCCCCTCTGTTAGATCTGGGAGTCAGGCATGGGCAGCACAGCTCAACAATTTGCTGTAGGAGGTCCCTGTCCACCCCATAGTGCTCCACTATCTCCAGCTCATGTAGCCTTTGGTAGGTTACCCTGGGTCTATACACTCTTCTCTGTCTTCTCACTGTGGGTTGGTTGACAGCATTCTCATCCTCACCACTCTCAGCCTCTTCCACATGTTGATGGATGATAGCTGCTGCAACCCTTATCATTTTGCTGCTTTTGTTTGTTAAAATTTCTCCACTTGCATACACCAGTGGTGTAGAGTATGTGGGAGAAACCAGAGGGAAAGGTTTTTGCATAGTTTACAGTAGTGTTCTGGGCTGGGCTGCTGCCTGTGTAATTGGCTGATTCTGATACATTTCACCTGCCAGCTATGCTAGTTCCCCTTGTTTGCTTTCCTACTGCTGTTTTCCCTGCCCATTGCCTTCCTGTTTAAGCCCGGGGGCGTGCCATGCAAACACAGTGCTCAAATGTGCACAGAGCTGCTATTTCCTGGTTTACTTTTTATTTCCTTTAAAACATGGTGCACAGCGTGCACACCTGCTTAGGCAATGCAAAAAGTGCTAGGCCACCTCAGACACACACCCTTGCTTAGCTCTGCTAAGCTAAGGGTAAACCCAAGCCACAGGGCTCCAATAAGCTTACAGTATGCCTGATACATCCCCCTATGTTGTCCGCTAACTCTTAGGCTTGAACCATGCTATCCCTACACTTACACTGTTGGGTGCTGGCTAGCATTGAGGGAGAATCTGGGATTCAGTATAATTCCCCTCATTTGCATAGGATTGCCTGCTAATGCATAGTTACAGGACCCACACTTAACCTTCCCCCTTAGCAACCACTATTCACTGGCCATGTTGTCTTCTGCCTGCCATTGAGTATAATGGCAAAATAGTGATTTTGGTTAGAATGCTTATTTCAGGTTATTTTTCATATTTTTGGCCAGATCCCGTTTGTGTGTCACTGCCCTATACTTAAACAACAGAAATCGGCTAAAAAAAAAGTTATTTTTTTATTTTTGCCAACTGTTTTCCATGCCAGTGACCATATATTTGGTCATTGGCATGCTTTACACATACTATACACCCTTTATTTGGAGCTGTCATGGCTCCGTTTTGACATTTGCAGATATGTACTCGGTTACTAACCAAGTATATTTCTGCACACTACACTAGTCCTGCATGGACATCTGACAACTTCCTGGATAGCAAATTCACCACATTTGCATAGTTTTCACCTGCAAATGGGGTAATTTGTATACAGGAGCTGTGTCAGTGCAAGAATAGTGCAGGAACGCTCGTGCACATCCCTGCAGCTTATTCCTGGATTGCACGGCGGCCATATTGCCTCCAGGAGCTCCTGCACTATTCCTGCATGCCATGCAGGGCTTGCTGAATCTGGTGAATTATCTTTAATCACAATCAGAAATCTCAGATATATTCATTCAGCAAAGTAGCTATAACTTCTGGATGGGGGTGGGGGATTCTGTTAGAAGATAACACCTTAACCCTCTTTCATCTGCTCATTTTAAACAGCTTTAATCTGGTCTATAAGGACTTATGCTCATTTTTGTGAAATTTGTTGCAATACCTTACTAAAGCTACATGTACTCAAGAGAAACAAAACTGAAATACAAAACAGTGACAAATACTTTTTCACAGTCAAACATCTGAGGTGTACTTTTCTATAACTGCTGTATTGGGAAGGCGACTGTAAGTGGATGAAAGTAACTCACACTCTTTTTATCTACTTATTTTAAACAGTCATTAATCTTGCATTGCAAGTCCACTGTGCATTTGTTTGAAGCACACTGGAATTGTATTTAGAGGCTACTGTGTTTGTGTGAAGGAAACTTGAAATACATTATTATGTTCATTACTTTTGTCACAATTGATTACTATTGAATAAATATAGGGCTGAATTCAACAAACCCTAATGATGCAGTCATGCTGTGTTTGTGTCATGCACATCAGATTTATAGTCAGTAAATGGGTCTACATGAAGTGTAGAGTTGCATAAATCAGGCAAACACTGTGGTATTCTAATTAGTGCATAAGAAGCTGAATTTAATGTTATTCAACCAATCCAAGATGGTGGAGCTATTCAGCAATCTATAAAGGAATCACATGCATTTCATGTACCCACCTGCCCTATACTCCAAAACCCTTTGGAATACAGCCACATAAACTACACAGGAAAGAAAGTTAGGTCTGCTGCTGCTCTTATGCATGTGTGTATGCAACAGGCACAATTATATGCTGCTGCAGGTGCTGATAGACCTAGGGTAAGGAGGAGGAGGGTATTTAGACTCCATTTAACTTTTCATTGTCTGCAATCAAGTGGAAATAGAAGAGCACAACAGTGTAGATAGGGACACACACCAGGAACTCTGCAGCCTCTATCATCCTCACCTGAGACAAAGGGCAAATTGAGAGGAACCCATACCAGTAGACACCAAGGTATGTGTAGGACTTAAAATTTAACCACAGAGACCATTCATAGACTCACAGGGGGACTTTGTGGGGGTGTCACAGGCATCAGCATCCATGATTGTACACTAATTCCTGAATGCTATCCTACAGCATGCCAGAAACTATAAATAGTTCCCCATACCACTGACGACAGAGTTAGAACTATGCAGGAGTTCTACCACATAGCACACTTCCCTGAAGTCTTGAGTGTGACAGACTGTACGCATAACCAGGGAAGGATTTATATCAACAGAAATTGGTGGATGCCAGGCCATGTGTAAAACTAGGGAAATTATCCTGAATGTGTGTGCTGGCAATCTTAGCAGTCACCACGACTCCCATATCTAGCGCACCTCACAGCTCCACTAGAACTTTTCCAGGGAGATGTCCCACAAGGCCATATACTGGGATATACATGGCATGCACTGGAACCATGGCTGATAATACCCATCAGAAATGCACATACACCCATGGAGGAATGATATAACGTGGCACTTGCTCAAACAAGACACATCACAGAAAATGTGTTTGGGCTTCTGAAGTCATAGTTTTGGTGTCTAGATAAATCAGGAGGGGGGCTGCAGTATGATTCCAGTACTTGTGCTGACATTATTAGTCTGTGCTATCTTACACAATAGCAACCCGAGAAAACAACTGCAGCAGGAACACCAAGGGGAGAGAGCATACATTTCACCACCACTGGCAGTGTCTGTCAAAACATCAACATATGCAAGGAGAATCAGAGGGAGAACCCATAGCTGCTGAAGGTGTTGTAGATATAAATGTGCACAATACGCCTTGGTCAGGAGGCAATGTGTAGCACACATGCTGACCAACTAAGGGGTTCTCCTTTCATCTATGCACATATATAGAGGACAATTGATGTCAAGCTGTGCTCACAACCTTTATTGCCCCATATAATGGCTGTGTAGTGTTAGCATCAGACAGAGTCAGCCCTGAATGACAACAGTTATAATTGAAGGATTGTCAAAGTGTGGAACCTGTAGTAGAAAAATAAATGTGTAAAATGAATGAATGGCAGATTCCTGCATAACTGGTACTTGCAAATGGACCTAAGTAGAATGTGTGTGAATTGTCCAGCAATGCCATCAATATCTGACATGACATACATCTGTACTATACACTTATGAAGTTTACCAAATAACCTGCCACGTGCAACTGAAATACCCACTATAGAAAAAGCAGTCCAAAAGTCTGCTTATCCCTACATTCACACAAGTGGAGCAATACGCATGACTGAAGACAGTCTCCTCACCTTCAAGATCCCTAGCTACACAGTTACCTTTTAATGTAGATTCCACCCTCTCTTCTGAGCACTCTGAAGATGCAAATGATGTGTGAACTAATTAGAATTGCTGAATACCAAACATTTGACTTCATGTAGTAGATGTAAACATTGTGTAGCCACTACACCATTGTTAGGTGCTAGTGGCTTGCAAATATGAATGATTAGTCTGAAGCAAAGTACAGTAATACATATATACTCTTCATTAAAGCAGGTGTGTCAGTGTGGATACACTTACAAAGTGTGGAAATAACTGCAGTGAGTTTTTAAATAAAACCAAACACCTCACATTTATATTTCCTTGACATAATAGCCCAATTTCCTGCCTTCGATGAAACCTGTTGTTCACTGTCATGTATGACAGGATATGCACTAGAAATTGCATGTGTGAAAGTAAAATAGAGATAGGGGAATTGATCCCCAGAGTAAAAAGATAAGACAGAGCTGCAGTTTTGCAAACATATTTATAATTTTAGTGTGATCGCTCATTCAACTAAATATGCACATTTAAAATCAAATGAGAATGTCCAACTGTATGGACTGTTCAATACTGAATATGAAAAGTGAATTGCTTGTATCCATGTGATTTGATTGGTATTGTAAAATTGTGTCTGAGGCAAAGAGGGATAACCCACTACAACTCTGTTGTGTACGTGCAATAGCCTGATGGTTCAAATTCAGAGCTGTCTAGTTGTTTAATCTTTATTTCTCTTTTTTATCTTTTTGTTTTGCCTTTACCATGTGCATAGCATGTGGCATAGTGCAAACATGGTTAGTTGCTTAAGGAAAAAATGAAAAATCTTATTTCAGTTGCCTTTTAGAGTACAAACATGCTTAGAAACATTGCACTGCGGTCAACACTATGTCTGGCAATGACTGCAGAAATTCCACCTGTTACCTGACGGTCTGTGTGGCACAGTGTAAATACTGTGAGCTACAAAAGAAAGAACACTGCTAAAGTACTGTTTGAGTCCCATAGTAAATATTTTTAGTGTGGGGATCATAATGAGTACTTACACAACTGATATCTGTTCACTATTGCCTTTTCCATGCATGCATTGCCTACTTGTGCACAGACATGATTCACCACTTATGAAAAAAAGTGAAAAATTGTATTTGGTTCACCTTCTTCGGCACAAACAGGCACAGAGGTGCTGTGTGGCAGTAATCAGTCTGGACAGTACTGAGTATGGAAAATATAGCTCTCAGCTAGCATTCCCTGTGGCACCAGGTGTAAGTGCAGTGAGTTCATGGTCAGAATACAGGTGATACAGGGCTCAAATCAAGCAGACTCTACTTTTTAGCAATGGTTTCTCACTGTCATTGTTACTAAAAATTGATTATGGATGTAGTATGACATAACAATAACTATGTATAGTAGGTTGCACACACATACATTTGCAGGTATCAAAGCTCATTAATGACTGACATATGAATTCCAGTTGATTATGTGTGTAACTGGTTTAGCATGCCAATGACGATTATGTAATAAAAAATTCAGTTGCTTATCTCTGGTCACATTAGTTTACTAACAATCATCAAGACCTCTCCAATAACCCAATTTTAATTTTAAAACTGAATGTTTCATGAGATATATATCATAACTCCAAACTGTATTACTAAAGTCATGCAAGTCTAGCCATTTCCAATACATTGTCATGCATTTGTCCAGCATCACAGATGAGAATGCATATGCCAGGACATGTTAATGTCACACATGTACAGACCTACCTAATTAAAGTATAGCACCAGTCACACTTTAAGCTGTATGTCATTAATGACCATGGTTGACAAACACTTTTTTCCTGACAATGAGGAATAAATACCCATGTAGAAATGTATGCACTCTCTTGTACATAGGTTTAAATACCACCTTGTACAAATTACTTTTAACAGTGTATAAGTTCCAAAACCTATGTGCCAAGTCATCCCTTTGATCCCTCCATAGCCAAGGCATAAAAGCCAAGCCATTGAGCATTTCAGTGTTGACCACTGGACAAAGTGTGACCAGTTATAGCATCACACATGCCAAAGATCATTGCCAAGTTTTACATCATTATTGCTGTTTCATAAACTGATTCGTTTTTGTTTTAGAATGTTTCTCATCATACAAATGTGGTTGGCATGGTTTTGCATGTTTGCACATTGGCTATAAAACACAATACAATTTGGTGGGAAAGAATTATTACTGTTGTTGGAGAACCTTTGCTTACATGGGAGGAGACAGGAAGGATGGTGGAAAATTCAGGGCACAGAAGTGGGGTGTAGAGAAGTCAGAATTCTTTTGCACCTCTCATGAAGTGCTACAGCCATAGGCTGCTGCAGGTGGACTACTCCAGGTCTCAGGACAAGACTGAGACTTAGAACAGCCTAGCCAAAACTGGCTCTAATGTAACTGGCATGCCACACACTGGCAAACAGGGTAGTCACCACTACAGTTACCTGAAGAAGTGGAAGTAGGCACAACTGAACCAGTAGCTAGATGAGTTTTGAGCTGCTAACAACCCCCAGTTGTGTAAGTATACAAATTAGGCAACTTGAAATTATATGCAGTGGTGTTGATAGCCAGGCCTGGTATGCATAATGATTTCATGTTTTTCCTTCTCTCATTCTTTATATTGAAGCTGCAGATGAAATAACAGTGATCAGGGTGGCACATACTGAGAGATTAGTATGACCCAGAGATGCTGGGGTATGCCTGCAGCACACCTGACCCCGATTGTAGTAATTATTGTGATTTCAAAGATCAGTATCAACTTCAGCATGCATAAACTGTAACAGCAAGCATGTGTGCATGCTTCCTTCTGTAGCTATTGGTAATTGTATTATGCAAGTGTAATTGTCTATTTAGATTGTGTGGGTTCAATTCCCACAAATAACCTATAGATTCAAATTCAAACAGTATCGTTTTTAAATTTGAAATGCAGCAATATTCACTTTAATGCCATGTTGTTACCTTACTCAGTAGTATCTTTAAAAGCATATATGGAATATGTGCATACTCCAAAGATTACTTGTAACAATTCACAATCATTTTTGGGATAGTGAAAGCTCTATAGGTAGTATAATGATAAAATGATATTTATTGTAATAAAGCAGGAATGTGACATATTGTGTTTCTAATCATCTCTGGTGTTTTTTGCTTCACCCCACCCCTTATCTCTCTTTTTTGGGTGGGGGGTTAACTGGAATCACACTTTTCTGATGTCATTCCTTTCTGCCAGTGAACCAAATGCATTTCAGAACAGGAAGGTGGGCCAGCCACTTTGGCTTAGCCTGCCAACCCCCCACTGTCTGCCACACCAACTCCCAACACCTCTGGGATGCAACCTGGCAGTACTGACTCCACAACCCCTGCCCAACCTGGTCCATCCTTGTCAGGTAGCATTTCCCTGGCTGATGGTGCAGCTATATACTCCAAGATTACTGGTGGAGGTGGTGATTATGTCACCCACCAGGAGCTGCCAAGGATGGGGCATGATCTAACATAGAGTGGCCTTGTTGCCTTAATCAGCTGACTTAAGAAGTTACTCCTAAAAATTGAAAAGAGACTTCTCCCACATCAAGCAATCTCACAGGCAACTAAGGGAGGGGACAGAGATGACAGTTCCAAGGGTAAGGACTAGATTCTCACTGTTCCCATGCTTGACTGGCATGGGTCTCTGATATTCCCTGCCTATTCCCAGTCATAGTGTCTCCTGACCTTTAAGTTTACTGCGTCTGAATCTACTTTCTCACCTACCCTACCTATCAGACCCTGACATTCCTAGGACTCTTCCCAAAAATTCCTCTCTTTTCGAAAAAAAAGTCCCATTCATAGTGCTCCACTTTGCATATATGCCTTTTTGACACACTTGATTTGATCCAGTTGGCTATACAACATCAGTGAGTTATCGCCACCAATCTGTGTTGTGGTGGCAGTCCAGATTCATCAAATTTTGTCTACATGGGCACATTACTTTGTTGAAGAAGTGGATATGCAAACGCCTGTTTTGCTTCCCCTTGTTTTTTCTTCTCCTTTCTCCCCATATCACCACTTTCCTATCAACCTCATTTTAACACATTCACGTTGTTCATAAAGTAGAGCCACACTCAACACACATGGCCAGAAATGGCCAGAAAACTTTTCACTTTTTGTCTTTTGCATTTGTGCAGTGTTTGGCATCGTGCACTAATGCCGAACAGCAGTGAATGGCTGCTCATGTCTTATTACAAAACCTGGGGAGTTTTCACCATTGGCCAGTATAGTCCAGTTATCCTCATACAATGGTGCTTAAACTTGCTGTACTATGGGAATACAGAGTGAAGGCAGAGTACAGGCAGTACTGTGAAACAGTTACTCTGACAATTCTTAGACTGTTGGATGTAACAAAGTGTAACTTCCTAGGTGGAGTGTTGGCATAAATCACTTGACTGAAGTTGTTTTTGTTATGCCCATAGCATCATGAGTTTGATGCCAGATGCATCTCACATTATTTCTTATTGTGATGTAATGTGTGTGTATAATACGTTTAATTATCTATATCCTAACATTTGCCACAGGTATGAGTTCTCTTAGAGATATACTGCATAGTGGCCAAAAGACTAAGTTACATCCATCCCCACAACTATTCGATATTTGTCCAATCTTTTCCTGCTTGTCATATGCCTGTTGTCCCTTTCTTAACTCTTCTTTATCTCTATATCAGTAATGTGCTACAGAGCATGGCAGGTTAACAATGAGATCATGTCAAAAACCTGTCCACGAATGTTCCATTACACATAACATTGCTATGTGTATGTCCATCTTTCCTTGTATTTACCCCTTCATTCCCAGCCGTCTTTACATGTGTGTATCTATTTGACTCATTGATGTAAAGGTCATCTCATGGTTTCTGTGTACTGTCATGACTTTGCTGATGGATAATACCAACATGTTATCTTTTTTCAACAGGTTCAGCTGACAATCAGATGTATAAACATGAGTTTGCATCTTGTCAAGGCTTATAACGCAGCAGTAGGGGATGCTCTTAAGGACTGTTTTCAGATGTCTCTTTCCATTGTGTTTTTTGCCTATCCATCTGTCTACCCTTTCTCCTTTATAAGAATGATACATCTGCCTATCAAGTAACTTGTAAGTTGGGCCACAACTGATATAACTGCCAAAAATCAATTTACATATGGCAACATTATATTTCAGATGTCCCGCATTTTTTTTCAAATAGGTGTATATAGATGCTTTAATTATGGTCACTCTATATCTCCTCTATCCTTATCTCATGCCTCACTTTCCCATTGCTAGATCCTGCCTTTAAAGCTCAGTCACAGAACCAACATGCTATTTCAACTCTGTGGCACCCTAAAGTGCTACCATAATCTATTACCCAAACAAGCAGGTTCATAACTTCTAGCCCTAGGCTTGATCCATATTTGCAGAGATGAAGCATATATGTCCATATGCCAGCTTAAGGAACCTTTTCATTTTGTATTATTACCAGCAAGTCTGTCATTCCATGAGTCATCCTATGGTAAACAGTGTTAGGACAAAGTTTCTAATGCTGCCTTTGTTTTTGGAATTCTTTCTAATAACTTTTTTCTTTGATAGTGATGGGACCCTTTCCCTGCTTCCAGTATTTCTGATGTTCAGAAACTAACTTATTCTGGTAAATGTGCATTAATTTTCTCAGTGAATCTGGAACATAAGTACTTACATAGTCTTGAACTTCTGTTCTCATTTTTTGCCAAGTCCATACATATTCATTCCACTGTTTCTCCATATTTTCATTACTCCTCTATGGAGCAGCAAAAGGTTTAATCTCCTCAACCTTCTTTCTTGACATACTTGGCTATCTTTAATTTTTTGGAATAACTATTTTTCAGATATATTTGCCTTACTCTTATTAATTTATTTTTAATTACTTCAAGCCATCAATGTATTTTCTAATTAATTATTTGTAATCCTTTATAACACATCATATGCCAGCAAAGGTATTCCTTCATTATTTTGATTTCCATATTTATTCTACTCAAAGGCATTTTGCCTCTATTATGACCAATCCTCCACACCACTTCCTGTTTTGGATTACACTGATCATTTATTAATCATGATCTTGTTTTGTAGTAATTTCACTCTGTGGCAATCCGTTTCATTTACAATTGTATAGCTTGATATGAGTCATGAACACTTGAATTAATATTAACAAAATGTAGCTCATGTTGGCTGTATTAAAAGGTGTAAGAAAAAATACTTTCACAGCATTTCTCTACTTGTTGTGGAGCCACCCCCAACCCCAACATACCATATCTGTTAATTTACTGTTTTTTTTTTTTTTTGAGTTTTCTACAACTTAGTGAAAATTCAATTACCCCTTTACAGTGACAATCACAGCAGGGTTTTTTTTTTTTTTTTTTTTTGTAAATCAAGTATTTTATTTCAAGTTTTGATCATTTCACTACATAAACATTGTCTGCTTCCACTTTTTTTCTTGACATTATTGTTCTGGTGAATGACACTGACTGATGATTGTGAATTACAACACTGCAGTATAACTTTAGATTCAAGATCATCTATGCGAGTTCATTTCAGAGCACCAAACCCAGAACTATTCCTTTGTTGTTAGGATCGAGTACTAAGCCTGCATATCATTTTAAATCAATGAACAGGTAACTATACTGATTATGTGATGTGGTAAAGGTGACTACATACCTTTAAAGGCTCTATTACAAATACTTGTTCACAAATCCCTGGATCACTTGAGATCTCTCATAACAGTTTTTAGATTACAGCTTCAGTACACACAGTCATATAATGGAAAGGCGTGAAATAATTTATAAACAACTATAACAGTAAGAAAAAGCATTTTATTTTTATTTATTTATCTATCTGTCTATCTATTTATTTATTTTGCTGTTTTCAATATGCTTGGCATGCTTCACATGTGAGAGGCTTCAGCCCTCACATTCTGCTACTTTATTTTCTATACTATGACTTAGCTGCATTGCAGCAGAAGAACAATCACTGATTAGGCAATGTAATGCTTGTCTTTTTCAATCTCTTCTTTTCCTCATTTTTTATTTTTATTTTTAACATATAAACAGATGAACATTTAACACATTTGTAAATAACAACCCTACAATTGTAAAGAAAATAAAATAGTATTTTTCCAAGGTGAAAAATATATACACGATATACAACATGCCTGTAAGATATTAACTGAAACAAATTGTGGTAATCCAGAAGTAAAGTTCAGTATTGTAACTATTAATATATGTTATTTAAACAATAAACATTTTGAAAAGCAAATTCAGGAGGTAGACTTCTGCTGAATTAATTCAGTTAGAGGTAATACTTTTGCCAAGGATTCTTGACAAGTATCTTAGAAAATAACCAACTTTCCTTTATTTTTGTCTCAGTCAAGGTTACTTCTTTTAAGTAAAAGTTATTTAAATGATCGTTGTATAAATCGATTCACAATGCTTAGTGATACTTTTCTTTGCCACTGTCAAAGAGGTTCAGAGTAGGAAGAGAGTCTGATTATTCAGCTTTTGATTACCATTTATATTAAACAGAACTAGAAACATAGTCAAAGAAAAAGAATCAAACCATAAAGCGTTCATTAAATTTGGTATAAGATTCCAAAAATGTTTGAAAGAAGGACATTCAAAAATATATGCATCCATTTTGCATTACAAATTTTGGTACACCTCCAATATTTAAAGGTGCTGTTTTTCTTTATTTGGCCATTCTGTTTGGAGTTAAGAAAGATCTGTATAGAGAATTCCAAGTAAATATACACCAATGTTGACACTAAGATGTATATTTAATAACATTTAATATTTGGGATTTCCGCTCTTGATAAAGTAAACAGTTATGATACAATGCTCTATGTTCCCATTTTTTATTTAAATTAATATTGTACTCTATCAGAATTTTATATAATTTAGAGATAGATTTTTTACCTTAGATTTGTTGTATATCATAGAAAATTTGAACTAGTTTCTGGTTTTCTTAATGATACAAATGTGCAAGAAATCCACATTTATCTTGAGCTTGTGTTTCAAAATTCTGTAAAAGTAACCAATCTTGAAGATTCAAATCATAATCATTTATAAGCTGTTGGAGATATTTTACTTTTAGATCTATAAAACATTGATAGCAGCAAGAAAAACCTTTGGTCTCCCAGAAGTCAAAATTAAGTCTAGAGACTTTATTAAAGAAAGATTCAGTAATAATATATGGTATAATATAAAAGTCTCAAATCAAAGTTTCAAGTGTATTTTGCTTTTGAAAGAATTTCAGATGTAGTTCATAAAAGAAAAGGATGACAAGGAGGGATAATTATTTTATATGTTGTTACAAAGATAATGCCAAAAGATTACTTTGATTTATACTGCTATTATTTCCTGTTAAGTCATAATTACTATTAAGTAAGTCAAAATTTAAGGTTTTCCAGTTTGAATTATAATTAGGATCAATCCAATTTAGGCTAGTTTTAAAAATTGTTACTTTAACATATGTGCCTAAATCAGGAAAGCTAATACCTCCAATGTTCCAAGGTTTAGTATGATTTTTTGAAATTGTTAATTCTTTAGTAAGTGACTTATCAGGATATAGAGTTAAAGCTTGTATTATATACAGTAGTTTAGGAAAGATTATCATTTTTATTAATTGCAATCTATCATCAAATTATATTATAATTTTGTTCCATTTATTAGACTTGAAATTGTTTTTTTTATAATTCTTTTTCTTTCTGTAGCAGTCATATAAATTCCTAAATATTCAAAGGAAGTGACTTGTTTACCTATGAAATTATTTTGTGTTTGTGGTTTCCTTTTTTGTTTAGAAATATAAACTTGGACTTAAGATTATTATAGTGTAGACCTGAGTATGAATGAAATAGCTTTGTGATAAAAACTGAGCCTTCTAGAGTCGATCTTGAGTCGGGAAGTGTTAATAGTACATCTTCAGCAAACAGCATAATTTTGGAGTTCCTAACAGATGATCGAAGATGCATTTTGTCAAATGAGTCTTGGTTGAACTTGAAATGTCGAAAAGGCAAAATGACAAAGCGGCATATAAGCGAATTCTTTCCCTGGGAAAGAAGTCGCTTGGCCGCTTCCATCACGTTGCCATTTTCGGCACTGTAGTGTGATCTCAGAGTTGGTATACTTAAGTAGGGGTGTGTGGGGGGCGAAGTCCCATACTTTATGCAATGTTTTAATGTCTTTTTTTTTTTTTTTTTTTTGGGAACAGCGATTTTTTTTTTCCCTGGAAAAAAAAAATGCTGTTCTGGTTGTTTGATGTTTTCTGAATTCGAACTTTAGAGTTCTATATAACAACGTTCAATCATTTGATCATTCGTTGTTATAATATAGACCCTACTTTTGGAGCTATAATATTCCAAAATTTCTTTACTTTTGATATTTGAGTTATTTCAAATAAAAATTTCTAGAACGTCAATGGCTATAGCAAATAAAGCAGGAGCAAGGGGGCAATCCTGTTTAGTACCCTCAGTTGGGGAAGTTGATTCATATTTGAAATGCCTAATTTTAATGTAAGCTTTGTTATCTTTATAAATATTTTAAATAAGGGAAATGAATTGAAAAGGCAAATCAAATGATTCAAAGACTTTATAGAAATAATTATAATTTAAAGAATCAAAGTTTTTTCAATGCCTAGACCAATAAGAAGAACTTCTTCATTTTTGTTATTTACCTGTCCTGAGATTTTCTTTGATATACAAATCCAGTTTGGCCTAAATTAATGATTTGTGATATTGTTTTTTTTATAATCTATCTGAAAGGCCAGACATGAACATTTTATAATCAGTGCTTAGAAGTGATATGGGTCTATATGAAAAACAGAGTTGAGAATTTTTATTTTCTTTTAATATTGGTGTCATTAGTGAATATTTCCACAATGGGGAATTATCTCATGTGTATGAACTTCTATATGCATTTTATGGAAATGCAAGACAGTAGATGGGGAATAATTTATACATTTCTATTATAGCCCATCTATACCTGGCCTTTATTAGGTTTAAACTGTATGATTTTCTCCAAGATTCTTTAAAAGTACTCTCCCTGTGTAAAAATTAATTTAGTTAAGAGGTCATCATTTTTAAAAAAGAGCAAGTCAAATTTAGATTTGCAACAATGGCCATTTTGGGTCAATTCCAAACTCCTTGATATCTCTCTCTTAAAACCCTGCAGCCGCGTGGTTTTGACATCTTTCTAGGCTTGATAGTTGTTGCTGAAGCACCTACCAAGAGTAGAAAATGCTGAGAGAAGAAAGGAGCCACTTTTGAGATTTTAAGTATTTTCTTCTGATTTATTTCTTAGAAAAACTGCATTGCCGCCTACTTTTCGGCATTTTTTTTGCTTGCAAAAGTTCATATCTGTGTTAGAAACAGTATTTAGAACATAACTAGTGCCTGTTTATTGCATTTTTTGTATTGCACTTAATTTAAAATTGTTTTTTTCTTAAAATTGGATTTTACCTGCCTCTGACCTAGCACACACGTGTTGGGGTCATTTATTGCACTGTTCTGACCAGTTTGCTACTTGTGTGTCTCTGCTATCCTTAAACAAAAACAAAAAAAACAAAAAAATCTTGCTATTTTCCCACTTTCTATAATTTAAAAGACAGTTACAGAGTTCCTTTTTTGAACTGTTTGTAAGTTTCTTGGAGGCCAGTGCTTACTTGGGCTAAAGGGAAGTCTCTGTGTTCACCAGTGGCAGTGGTTAACACTGAGCAGCCTGCCTGTCCCTGTAGGAGTGGTTACTGCCTAGAAACTGTAGTTTTATTGGCCATTTTGGGTCAATTCCAAACTCCTTGATCTCTCTCTCTCTCTTAAAACCCTGCAACTCTCTTTTTGCACAGTCTTGGGCACAGAGCAGCGTCGGACTGCACTGCTTAAACAGGTTTAAACTATTCCTGACTCCACAAAGTCTGCTCTTCACTTTTTCCCTTAGAACTGCTCTAAATCTCAAAGTAAGCACTCTATTTTCATTCTAAAGACCTGCATTTGCTTGTATAAGTAATCTTATAGGTAAACACTAATAAACTTAAGCACTTCACTCTCTTATACTCCTTTTAAGTACTTGCTCCCTATTGGTTCTTTCTGATCAGTCAATAAGTAGTTCCCTATCATATTCAGGCATGTCTAAAGGTCAGTTTCAGGTTTACTCTCGAGTCCAGCTGGTGAATCTGGGACTCTTGAGGCAATGTTACAACTGCCTTATGTATACAGACCATCCTCTCCTCCTCCCAACAAGCTCAAATATATGTGAGAGATGCAGCTATATAGCCAAACTGGAGGCTGAGCGCTCTCAACCCAGTACTGGCACAGCCAGTCAGGAGGAGAAGGTAACCACACACACCACAAATCCAGTCTCACATAGACATATCGCATCAGCAAACCAAACACATAAACACACAAAAACATACTTGGAGGCTCTAAATAAAAATCTGCCTAAGCAGCAGAGACCTCCAAAGCAGACATCCAAGCAACCCCTACCACAAAACAATACCCACATAGCTCACAAAGCTAGTGTGCTACACAGTCACAGCCCTTAAGGCTAAAAAACACACCTAATATGCTTGTAATAGGTGACTCTATTGTCAGACACACTGATGTCCCACTAACCAGACTGAACAAGGAGAAGGTCACTGTAAGCTGCCTGTCGGGTGCCAGGATCCGCCACATAACACAAGCACTCAGGTCCCTACAAAGCAAGTACAAATATGACTCTGTCATTGTCCATGCTGGTGTTAATGACCCGAGATGTACCTCCCTGGACTACATGAAAAGAGACATAGAGGAGCTCTCTTCTCAAGTAGCCCAGGCCGGTATGACCCTGACCTTGAGTAGCATCGTGCCCTCACCAAGAATGATGCCACAGTATAAAGACAAAATGATCAATTTTAACAATTGGTTAAAGTATTGGTGTCATTCAAAGGGGATCCAGTGTCTGTCAGCCTGGGATGACATGCTCGACAAACCACGTTGCTTCACTAGGGACGACTTGCATCTGTCACCCCTGGGTTTTTGAATGCTGGCAAAGGCTCTTGCCTCCCCCATAGCACCTTTTTTAGGCAAGGCTCAAAAGACAAACTCACCTCCATAGACAACACAAAGAAAAAAAAACTAAGGGTAATGCTGCTCAACGCCAGAAGTCTAAACCTCAAGATGCACACACTCAAGACTCTCCTCAGTATGGAGAATATCGATATCTGTGCAGTAACAGAAACCTGGTTCAAAGCTCCCAAGAGCACCCCAGCACTAACAGGTTATACTTCATACCATGCTTTTCGGCCCCAAAACTCGGACCAAACCACAAAAGGAGGGGGAGTATCCATATTTATCAAAGATACCCACACCTCCAGGTTAGTGACACTGCACAAAGCATCGGAGACCATCCATGTGCAACTAACAGTGGGCAAAACTGCCTTTCAGTTTGTAGCCTGCTACAGACCACCCTTCCAAACACAGGAACCCCACTCAGCTTTCCTGAGAACACTGGAGAATATGAAGGTCTCTCCAAACACCATTATATTGGGTGACTTCAACTACCCAAACATTGATTGGGAAAACTACTCAAGCCCAAACACCCTCACCCAACAGTTCCTAGAATTTATAAACTCAAATGCTATGGAACAACTGGTCACCATTCCCACAAGAGGGGAAAACATATTGGATCTGGTCATTACCAACATGGGGTTTCTATGTTCCACACCAGAGGTATACCCCTCATTGGTAAGATCAGACCATAAACTAATCTCACTGGACATCCATATTCCGTCCCCACCCCCAGCCAAGGAAACCACAGTGAAGAACTTCTCAAAAGCAAACTTCACACTTCTCAAAACTGAGGTGGAATCCTTCAAAGCCCCATGGGCCAGTGGAAAATATGGCCCAAAATGCAGAATCCTTTACAAAAGCATTCTATGGACACCTACAGGAATGCATGGAGCATGCTATCCCAAATAAAACCAAGACTCACTCCTCCAAAGGCAGGAGACCTGTCTGGTGGACCCTGGCCATAAATAAGCTATACAACAGAAGGAAAAAGCTACTACATGATAGAGCAAAACCCCAAAAAGGGAAGGCATCTCTAATCAGTGCTAGCAAGAAACTATGATCCCTCATAAAATCATCTAAGGCCAGCTTCGAAAGAAAAATTGCACAAGACACTAAAGATAATCACAAGGCCTTCTTTGTTATGTCAGGAACCTGGGAGGCAACCCGCAGATATGCTCTGAGTTAGTGCAAAATGACAAAAAATACACTGAACCCACAGACATTGCCAACATCCTGGCAGAAAGGTTAATTGCAACCCCCCCCTTCCCCCCCAAAAGAGCAAATGTCTATCCCTACAGAGTGTAGCCTTCCTGAGATCACAGATGCACAGGTGAGAGCTGCCATCTCCAAAGCAAAAAACACAGCATCAATGGGACCAGGCGGTGTCCCGGGCTGCATCTTACACGAGCTCCAAGAAGAACTAAACCCTCATATAAAGTCACTGTTCAATCTCAGCCTTACTACAGGATATGTACCCAAGGAATGGCGCACAGCAACAGTGGTCCCGCTCCACAAAGGTGGTGTCACAACGGACCCCGGAAACTATCGCCCTATAACCCTGACTAGCCTGGTCTGCAAAGCTATGGAGCGTATCATCATGGAAATCATAAACAAAGACATTGGTAACCTCCAGACACAGGATCCTACCCAATTCAGCTTTGTTAAGGGCAGATCTTGCCTCTTGAACCTGGTCGACTTCTTTGAAACAGTTACCAAAGCCATAGATGAAGGGAAGGTAGTCCACACAGCCTACCTAGACCTCGCAAAAGCCTTCGACACAATACCTCACTTGGGCATCATAAATAAGCTCACCAACTTAAATATCAACCCCTATGTCACAAGATGGGTTGCAAACTGGCTCAGGTTTAGAACCCACATGGTCAGAATAGCAGGTGCCATGTCAGACTCTAAAAACTTACAAGTGGCATCCCACAAGGCTCAGTCCTGGGACCTCTCTTGTTCGGTATATATTTCTCTGTGGTACAGGCTAACACGGGAGGACTATGGCTGACCAAGTTCGCAGATGACTGCAAACTGGGTGCCATATTTGACTCTCCGGCTGACACAAGCATCCACCAAAAGGGTCTCACAGAGACGGATAACTGGTGCCAGAGCCATGGCCTAAAGCTAAATGCCAAAAAGTGCATAGTCATCCCCTTTGGGAAAAACAAAGTGCCCACAAATTACCACATAGGTGGTAATCCATTAAGTATGGAAGAAGTAATTAGAGACTTGGGGACCCAAGTAGATAGCAATCTCTCCTTTGACAATCACGTTGCCAAAGTGGTTAGAAAGACCTTCTATATAGCCCACCTTATCATGAAAGGGTTCACATCTAGATCAAGAGAGGTCATTGTGCCCCTTTACTCATCACTTATCAGGCCCATAATTGAATACAATGCCCCATTTGGGATGTACCTTACCCGACACCTGCAGCAACTGGAAAGACCCCAAAAGTACCTCACCAAGAGGATCAAGAGACTAAAACAGATGCCCTATGCAGTTCGGCTGAAGAAGCTCCAGCTCTACTCAGTTGCGTACCGCCTACTCAGAGGTGATCTGTGTCTGACGTATAAAGACATGTCCAACCCAGAATTAATGGACATGCTCCAGGGACTTGAACCTCAGCACAGAAATAAATAGGACAAGCTGGAGGGACAGATTGATATCCCAGAGGCTCCCCTCACTCTGGAACAAAATCCCAATCCATGTTAGGCAGAGCCCCTCACTGACCCTCTTCAAGAGAAATCTTGATGAGTGGATGGGAGATCGTAAATTTACCCCTGGGATCTCTTCTGTGTCCCTACTTGACAGAGGTACAGTAAACTAACCTTAAAAGGGCTACCTTCTGTGACCTACTATACAGAGGCACAGTCAACTAATCTAAAAGGGTGGTGAAAGCCAAACACACTCTGGCTAGGCTTGTAAATGCCCTAGGGCAGATAGCCTAGCATTAACTTATGAACCTATGTCTCTATTTTCACATTTTTGATTTAGAGTTATGTGATGACATCTGAAAATATCAAAGATGTTCCCAATGTCTGTGTATGATTTTTTGCTATTAATATCTTATACTTCTAATATGTTAGTGCTTTTTGATTGTATTTGACTCTTTTAGCTAAACTGTGAATTGCTGTGGGAGACATAGCATAAGAGGCTACTTTAATTTTTTCAAAGCTATGGCTGTTTTATGTGATAATATATCAATGTACCTCTTATTTAGATTTTTTATTACTTTTGCAATAATCATGTTTGTTTTATATTTAGATCTAGACTCTTGAAGTTATAATTGTATGTTTGGTAGTTCTGAATCCCATTCTTTTGCTTTCAGCTTTTACCAAACTAGAATTTTAACAAAAATATAACCATTTAAAAAAGTCCAAGATCATAACTATTTTAACTCCATTAGTTTTTTGCTTTTAAATACAGATTCAGGTCAGAATGGAGCCTGGGATAGAAATATTTTAATTTTGTTATAGAGGCAGATATTCTGGTTAAATAAAGTAATCTGTGATGAATTTATGGAATTTTAGAATAACAGCATTATGATTACAAGGAAGACAGAGTATGATATTGAATGTGAATATTTCTGAAATTATAGCCTGAGATACTAGTATTCTATCAGTTCTAGTTTATGTACCATAGTTATAGAATAATGAGTAAAGAATATTTATTTAAAGTCTCTCTGAGTGAGTGCATATTTTAAGATTTTCATCCAGTTTTTAAGCACTTTTAGAGTTTAATGCATTCTTAGTTTTCTTTCATTACTAGAATCTTAATCATCTGATAAACAACTGAAGTAACCTGCTATTGCTAAAGTGTCTTTATATTCATTAAGAATAGCTATATATATTTAACTACATGTTGACCAGTTATTTTCTTTTTGTTGTCTTTTGTTAACCGGGTTAGTCTAACTGGGCTGGTGGCCCATTTTCAGTGGAGACCCAAGGGGAAAAGCTCCATACAAATGAAAAAATATATAAAATAACAGTAACAATAGAAGAATTACATCACAAGTAATGTGAATATGCATAGGTAACTACATAGGGTCTATATCATATGAACGACTCGCACAAATTGTGAACGCTCATAATATCGAACGTACAGGACATTGAAGTGCTTTTTCTGAGATAGCGGTACAGTGAAGAATGGGATATTTGCCCTTTCCTCACTGTAGTGCGATCTTGGAGTTGGAATATATATTTAGCAGGGGGTGTTGTGGGCACAGCCTCCCACAATAGGACGTTCAAGGTCTGGTACATTCGATATTATGAGCATTCGCAATTTGTGAGATTCATTCATATGATATAGACCCAACTACATACATTCATGCCATATATGAATATGAGTACATATCTCATCATACATTCATGTGAAATGGACATTAACAAAGCATTAATCTCAGCAAAAACAATAGCTAAAAAGTACAAGAGTTAGAAACCTGTAGTAAAAATGTAGATTTACTAAAAGGCCACATAAAGAAATGCACTAAGAAAAATCATTAATGAGTACAACAAGGTTGGTAAAGAGTGAGAAGAAGTATTGAAATGAAGGGTAGCAGTAGAGAGGTGGGGAGGAAAGATTAGGAGAGTACAGAGAGTGAAAGGGAATAGAAATAAGGAGAGACTGAGAGAGAGGGGGGTTGTGAAGTTTAGTAACTAAGGAAGAGAAAAGATGAGATTTAAGTTTAGTGTTGCTCAGCTGTACAGCTGAGGTGCCACTGTAATAGATTTTATAAGGTTATATTAAAGTAGGGAGAGGGGAAATTGTTGGTAGTTGATATATCTATATATATATATATATATATATATATATATTTTTTTTTATATATATATATATGTGTGTGTGTGTGTGTGTGTATGGGTCTACTTTTCTTGTTGGAAATTACACTTGTTCGAACAAGAGAAGATCGAGACCCACTTTAGCAAAAGTGCACTTAAACGAATGTGCGCTTTTGTGAAACTCACTTTACCGATCTCGGACTGCATTCTCGCACTTCGCATATGTAAGTAGTGAGGGTCTGGTCCAACAAACAAAAACACATTTTTAGCAGGGATGTAAGTCCCATTCTACCACCCCTGCATACCCTTGCTACTTATATATACTAACTCCACCATCGCACTACACTGGGGAAAAGGTATATTTCCTTGTCTCCACTGTACTGCGGCTCAGTAATGTGAGTTTCATGAAAGTGCACTTTTGGTTAAGTGCACTTTCACTAATGTGGGTCTCGATCTTCTCTTGTTCGAACAAGTGGAATTTTGAACAGGAGAAGTAGACTGTTAGAGAAAAATACTTTAAAAAGACCAAAAGCATAAGGTTTAGTTCAGGTAACTTTATTCTTGCGCAAGGAGACAAAAAATGCAGTTACAGAGTTTGCCTGGCTAAATCAGGAAGTGTCACAGTTATTATACCTTTCTTTCAAGACAGTGCCCACTACAACTGACATAGCAGATCGCCAGTTCACAATTTGTTATTTTACAGATATTTTCTCATGCTTCTAGCTGACTCTTCAAAGTTTTAAAAAAGATTTTTCAGTAAACAGGATGGCCTTGATGACCACTGGTCAATTATAACTTTCTTACTATGTGATGTTACAAGTCTAGGTACTATGGCTAATTTAAGCACAATGCAAGTACAGATTTCTGAAGCAGTTTATTGTTCTTTATATCTAACTATCTTGCAGCTTGTGCACTTTTTCATCAACTCGAACAGAGCTTTTTGTCAATAATGAATGGATCTACAGAAATTATTATTATTCTTTTTAATTTCCTGACCTAGCAGAAATCACCTGCTTCCCAGTACATTTCCAAGGCATAAACATGTATTTTGCTGTGCTAGCAAACTAGGTCAGAGTGCATCTTGTAGTGTCAGAAAGATAATTTCAGAAAAGCACATTTGCAGTCTCAAATAAAACTAATGATGCATATAGAATAAAAATGTGTTAAATCTTCCCTTATTAAAATAAGCATTGCACACATATGTTAATACATATTTTTCTAACATTTCCCCCCGTTAATACTTTTTATTCTATTTCAGAAGCATAAACAGTTTATTTTTTCTCCTAACCTCTTCCTTTGAGGATTTGCAGCTAAGAGGGTCATTCAGTTTAAACTTATGAAAGTGTTTCCTTTTTCAACAGTTCTTCAATTTCAGTACTTTGATACAAAGTCTCAGAAACTGACATGTCTATAAAATCTTTGATTTATTTTTTCATGCAGGGAATTCCACAGCAAATGCATGCTCTTAACAATAGTAATCCCACACAAATGGCAATTAGGATGTTCATTAGGATGGAACCCCACCCCCAAACAAATTCTGGAAAAAGTCCGTCAGTGGGTTTGGGCCTGGCCTGGTCATGTCTGACACTTGCTGGATCACTTCCAAATGGTCATTAATTTTGTGCTTATTGTCGGGAATGAATGAACAGCACTCGTCTTTGATTAAAGCGCACATACCACCTCTCGCCGCTAGGGTGAAGTCAAGAGCCATGCAGTTTTGTAGCACCACAGTTCTCATTGCATTCAGTTCATCAGTCATTAATTCAAGAGCAGAAAAAGTTGCATTGCTCATGACCTCGAGAAGTTTGGATAGCTTTCTCAGTTCCCAAATTGACTTAACTGCACCATATGCAGGGGCTATGCCAGCCCAGGATATGATAGTGTCACTCAAGTCCATGTGTGCTAGTTTACTTTTGTCTTTCACGGAGTTATGGCTCCTCCAGCCTGCTACAATCTGTCCCACTGGATTCTCAGGTTTCTTGATTGGATTTTCAGGTTTCTTCGTGACATCTCTGACGTTTCGAATTCTCCCATGAGGCAAAGCTGTAGTGTGTTGTATGGCCGGGACCAGGTAACCCAAAAAACAACTGCCGGACCAATTCTCAGACAACCATTTGTATGCTTTTTTCCCCACATATGAAATAACAGTTTTCTACCTTAATATTGATATACACCTTCCCTGCATGAAACATTTTCTTATCTATAATAGTCAGTTGCTTTAAAAGAATAGGATTATGTTGTATATCACTGACAGTTTTATGTAAGGACTCAAAGTATGAGTCATAATCTGCATCACAAATTGTTTCTGTATTTTTAGCATTTTTAGGTTTAATATAACATTTATAAGAGATAGTAACATTACATCTACTCCAACCTACTTGAATGGTGTCGTTCTTGAAAAAGCATACGATTCCTGTTTGTGTAACAGGCAGAAAGAATGCAATTTTGTCTCTAGAATTCACAGGTGTAGTCTCAAAAATCAAGTTTTCCCAGGTCTCATTGACCCCTAGAGGGACAGCAGCCATCAATAATCCCCCGTATGCTGTTGGTATAGCTGTGCAAATCCAACAATTTGAAACATTAAAAGTCTCAGCATACACATATTTAATTGCTTGGTAAGTGTTAAAGTATGGATGCCAGTCTATGAATGTTGAATCACATTTATTCAGTCTAGCTGGCGTGGCTGAAGAAAAGAAAGGCCACAGCAAAAGCCACAGCAAAAAGAACATTGTCACTAATGCAGTTATTAAGATGATTATGCAACATTGCTGAATATGCTGCTGAAATCGTTCAGTATCCCTATTGTCTCTAGGTCTTGTCGTCATTTTTATTGCTGCTGTGTGTTAACAAGAGTTTTATCAAGTTCAAAGTTTTTGACTAGTTTACAGTGTGTCAAATGAATCCAAGATGATTGTTCCGCAATCTTGACTACTGTGGGTGTGTTCAGCAGTACTTGATATGGACCTTCCCACTTTGGTGTCGTCCAATTCTTCTTTTTGATTGTCTTCACCCAGACCCAAGTGCCTGGGGCTACTGCTACTTCGGAGGTGTTAGTTTGTTTTTTATCTGAAATAGAATTAAACTGTAAAAGATGTTTGTTATTTAGCATATTCCTCATGTAGTCTGCAAGTGTCCAATTTGCTTCCTGGTCTGCAAGCATGAGAGGTTTCCACTGAGGTATATAATAAGCTCTTCCGAAAATCTTTTCGAAAGGTGTCAGTCCTTTTGCATTCGGAACAGTTCTCATGCTCAACAGTGCCAGGGGCAAACAGTGCACCCAATTCTTCTGTGTTTCTGTTATAAGTTTCCTAAGTTTATTCTTTAAAACCCCATTGCGCCTTTCTACCAACCCTGCAGATTGAGGGTAATATGCACAGTGATGTTGCAAAGAAATCCCAAAATACTGACTTAGCTGTTGTATAGTTTGATTAACGAAATGTGTACCATTGTCACTGTAGATCCTTTCCGGTATGCCAAATCTAGGAATAATCTCTTTAACTAGGGTCTTTGCAACAGTGGCTGCATCTGGGTTACTAGTCAGAAAGGCCTCCACCCATTTGGAGAACACATCCACAATGACAAGGCAGTACTTTTTGTTTTCACATTTGTTCAATTCTATGAAATCCATACAGATGGTATGAAACGGATACGGTGGTGTAGGGAAACTCCCTTGCTTGGGCTTTAATGCCCCTTGTGCATGAAGTTTATTACAAGTGTGACATGACAAGCAAAATTTTTTAGTGTAGTTTGAAAACCCATATGTAGCGAACACCCGATTCACTAACTGTACCATCCCCCCTGTTTTGACATGGCTCTGCCCATGACTCAACAAAGCTGCATATCTAAATAAATTAGACGGTAATATTGGTTTTCCCTCTTTGGAGATGTACAGTCCTTCCTTGAGAATTGCTCCTCGTCTTTTCCATTTTTGTTTTTCAGCCTGTGTAGTAAGTGTCTGCATTGTTTTTAACATTTCTAAGTCAAAAATCTCAGAAGGTTGTAATTCCTTGTTCAAAAGAAATGCTTCTGAGGCTACTTGCTTTGCAGCTGTGTCAGCTCTCGCATTGCCTTTTGAAATCCAATCTTGTTGTTTTGTATGAGCTATGCATTTACAAATAGCTACTTTCTGAGGCAACTGAATAGAATTTAACAAATCTAAAATAAACTGTGCATGGTTAATCGGTTTGCCAGTAGATGTCACTATTCCTCGATTCTTCCACTGTTGTGCAAAAACATGTACAGTAGAGAAAGCATACTGGCTGTCTGTAAAAATGTTTACACTTTTACCCTTTGCTAAGGCACATGCCCGTGTCAAGGCAATCAACTCTGCTGCTTGTGCAGATAAGTTATGTGCTAGAGGTTTCGCTTCTACAATCTCTGTGTCAGAAACTACTGCATAACCTGTTAGGTTCTGTCCTGTAGGACTCCTTTTGCATGAGCCATCCACGTAATATGTCACCTCGGCATTATCCAAGGGAACATCTGTGAGGTCTTTTCTAGGCAGTGTCTTTTGCTCAATTACCTGCAGGCAGTTATGGGGTGTGCCATCCACAGGAGTTGGGAGCAAGGTAGATGGATTCAAAGTAGTACATCGTTCAATTGTCATGTGAGGTTGGCTCAGCAATATAGTCATACAAGAAAGATGCCTAGCAGGGGAAAGATATGCTATTTTTTCTTGCAGTAAAATGATTGCGACTACGTGAGGCACTCTCAATGTGAGAGGGTGGAATAACACTACTGAGGCTGAAGCCTGCACTGCCATTGCAGCTGCAACTACTGCTTGTACACAGTGGGGTAGAGACCTCACCACTGGTTCCAGTTGTGATGAATAATAAGCAATATGGCGTTGCTTGTCCTCATGCTGTTGAGTCAATACTGATGTCATATAACCTTGCTTGCAATCTACAGTTTGGAAAAAACGTTTGTGATAATTTGGTAATCCTAAAACTAATGACGATGCTATTAATTGTTTTAGCTTGCAGAAAGTTAATTCTGCTTCTGGTGTCCATTGTATTAAATCTTGTGCTGCCATAGGCTTCTTGAAAATCAGGTCGGTTAGAGGTGCAGATTCCAAAGCATAGTTTGGGATCCAGCTCCGACAGAAATTAGTCGTACCCAGGAAGGACACCATTTCCTTCTTGGTTGTGAGTTTTGGTGCTTGTAAAATCGCTACTTTTCTGTCCTCATTTAGTGTTCTGCCATCTTTGGATATTACATATCCAAGGTATTTCACTTGTTTTCTCCAAAGCTACAATTTATTTTTGCTTACTTTGTGTCCTTCTTCTGCTAAGAATTTTAATAATGCTATAGTATCTTCCTTACAATCTTGCTGGGTAGGGGCAGCCAGCAGGATGTCATCAATATAAAGTAAAATTTGACTACCTTTCGGTGGAATAAATCCCGCTAGATTACTTGCCATTTCTTGTGAGAATATTGTTGGACTTTCACTATAACCCTGTGGTAGTCGCGTATATGTATACCGTTTCCCCTGAAATGTAAATGCAAACCAATACTGGCTGTCAGGGTGTATCGGTATTGAAAAGAATGCATTGCTGATATCTACCACAGAAAAGTACTTCTGTTGAGGTTTTAGATCATACAACAAGGTGTGTGGATCTGGCACCGTAGGTGCTCTTGGTATTACTGCGTCATTTACAGCTTGTAAATCTTGGACCATACGCCATTCTCCGTTTGCTTTTCTAACTGGGAATAAGGGTGTGTTACATGGGGATTCCACCAGTATTCCCCTCTTAAGCAAAGCTGCTATGATAGGTTTAATACCTGCCTCTGCATCTTTGTGGTCTGAATGCTGATTTTGGCATGATAGTAACTGGTCCTGCTGTGCTACGTCTGATTTTCCTGTTGACCAGAGAGTTTCTGGTATGTCTGACAAAGCTTTTTCTTCCTCTTCTAATAAGAGGGTTTCTCAGCTGTCTTTGCTGGACTGCAAGTGTACAGCTGGATGTGTTTGTGTTATCCAGTTCAGTTTCTGTCTTTGTATTCCCTGTTCTGACAGTTCTGATTCTGTCTGTTTTTCCCATTTTGTGACTTTTTCTCCTAGGTCTATCCATTTTAAATGTTCCTCTTTAGTTAAACTAACATGGGGTATTAGATTTGATTTGTAAAGTGAAAAGAACTCCTGGGGTAATGAACAGCTAACTACACTGTTCCCTTTCATGTCCCAGTACAAATTACACAGTACTAATCTGTTTGTATGTTTTTTAAACAGTTCTTGTTCATATTCTTTGTCAGGTCCTGGTGTATTACAATAATACAGAGTACAGTGCAACAGGTGTCGTATGTCAATGCAAAGGAAGGGGAACTTACTGATAGCTACATTCATTAACTCTTCAGTTACTGCTCCAGGGCCAGTCGTAACTAAGTCCTGGCTGTACCAGTAAAATGTCTCACCTTCCGTTTGCACTGCAAAAGTATTAGTTTGTCGCTGTGCTTCCATATCCTGCATGGTTGGAACTACTGCTATGCCTAATAGTTGCATACGATCTCTGCCCAAAAGGTTCACTGGGCATTTTGCAGAAACAATTTTGCTTTTCTGGGTTAATCCTGAAACAGGATCTGTTATTGTAATGTTATGGGAGAGAGGCTCCCGATACAGCTGTCCATTAGCTGCTTTTACAAGTATAAAGTCATGTGATTCTGAATTTTCTGGTAGTTTGGAGGGGTGTACCAGGGTCCGTGATGCCCCTGAATCACACAAGAATTTGACTTCCCTCCCTTCTACCAGGAGTGCCACTTCTGGTTTTGTGTCAGCCAAATAGAGCTCTAAGCTCAGTAAGGCTAGGTCTAATATTTCGTTTTCTTCAGTAGCTTCCTGCACTTCCTCTATTATCACATTCTCTGCTCCTTCTATCACATTGTCATTTGTCTTTTCTCTATTATTCCTATCTAGTGATTCCTGACTTTCATATAGTCAGTCCTCACCTTCATCGTTTTTGTCTTCCACTGCTGCCTTCTTATTTTTCTTGCAATCCCTTGCCAAGTGTCTCTTTTTCCCACATTTGAAGCACTCACCTCTTTTCTTTCTCCCTTCAAAGTCCTCTGATCGCTGATCAGATTGTTTATCTCCCTGGGCATTCTTTTTGCCCTTTTGTCCGGACTGTACTAAATAAACTTCTCCATTTTCTACAGCAAATACTTGGGCTTTCTTTTTCTTTTTGTTGTTAAAATGCCTCTCGGCATGTCTAGCATATTCAAGCAGTGATTGTAATCTGCTTGTACGATGGTCTACCATGTGTTTAGTAATAAAACTACTTATGGGTTCAATACTGCCTTTCAAAAATGCATTCTTTAACTGCTGCTCATATGGGGAATCTTCTGTCTGATCTTCAGGCACTTGCATTCCACAATGATTGTTAAAGCATTCCAGTAATCTGGAAAAATATCTATCAACAGTTTCACTTTCTTGTTGGATGCATTGATTAATGCAAGTCCAGTCCGCCCTAGGCTTCCATTTCTCAGAAATTCGGTCTGTCAGACCTTTCACTCTGTTGTCTAGTTCTGCACTGCTATGTGGGAGGGGTCTAAGTGCAGCGTCACGGGGATTCCAGTTGCCACTGATCATGTGCCAATCTGGACCTACTATTTGTCTGACTACTTTTTCTACTTCTTCTCCATTTAAGTGATAACTTAACCTCATGCCCTGTAAGTCTTCTAAGAACTTTCTAAAATTAACTTTTGGATGGGGTATTCCCTCCGTGGCTTTCCGGATGTCTTCCGGTGTCCACGGTGTGTATACTAAGAGAGTTGTGTTTATTTATTGTATTTTATTTTATTTTTATTTTACATTTGTTGACCAGGCTAGTCCAGCTGGATGTATGTCCATTTCCAGTGGAGGCCCGGGGAGAAAAGCTCCAATGGTTATTACAAGTTTAAACAAAAACATAAAAGGATCAAAGGATAAAAGGATGAAAACAAAGATGAAAAGATTATATACAAAATTGAGTTAGTAGATAGTATACAAAATTGAATTAGTGCACGTAAAGCACATATAAGAGGAAATACCAGTTACAAGATAAGATTAATAATCAAATAAGTAATTACTTGCAATACACACATGATAATACATAGCGTGAGTAACAAACTGACAAAGAAATGTGAAAGAAAAAAATAATTTTTTTTTTTTTTTTTTTTTTTTTTGTACAGTATATATGAGATTAAAGAGGGGAACAGTCAGGATATAGGAAAAAGGGAAGGAAGAAATTATGGTAGTGGAAAGGAAGAAGGAAAGGTCAATCAGGGTTGGTACAAGAACAAAGCCAGTGTTTATTAAGATGCATTTCCAGTTGTTTTTTAAATAGTGGAAGAGTGGACAAGGATGAGATATTGTAAGGAAGTTTGTTCTACATTTTTCCAGTAGAGTTGGAAAAGAGGCAGTCACCTGCAGAGTTTTTGGGCTTGGTAATATTAATCAGCAGTTTGTTTGAAGAACGTAGGTGTTTCAGGTTATTATAAGGAGTAATGAGGTTAGAGAGTATTGGTGTTTTGGATGGTTGATATAGAATTTGATGAGCTATTAAGATCTGTTGATAAATAAGCTTGTTAGGAAGTTCAAGCCAACCTAGCTGTTTTAGGTTCTGACAGTGGTGAGTTCTAAAAGGGGATCCTGTAGCAAATCGAGCAGTATTATGGTAAGATGTAGCAAGTTTGTTAAGGTTGTTTTTAGAAAGATTAGTGTAAATAGGGGAAGCATATAGAAGGGTAGAGATAAGGTGAGATCTAGCTAAGGTGGTCCTAGCTTCAGGTGTAAGGAAGGGTTTGATTCTATAAAGGGATCCAATCTTTTTGTTAACTGCTTTTATTGTGTTGTTGATGTGTGAATCAAAGTTAAGATTGTTGTCAATAGTTATACCTAGTAGCTTTGTAGTAGAATCAGGAGAAGTAAAAGTGTTATCAGTGGCAGTGATAGAGAAATTTAGAGGGGAAGATTTACGGGTAGGTGAAAACAGTAATAATTTGGTTTTCTTGGGGTTGAGGAGTAGGCAATGGTCAGAGAACCACTGTTCAACTGTGTTAAAAGCTTTTTGGGTAAGAGACTGGAGTTCAGTTTGAGAGGTAGCAGTGCAGATTATAGTGGAATCATCTGCATATTGTATGCAGGTAGTATTAGGAATAGCTGATTGGAGGTCGTTAATAAAGATGGAAAATAGAAGGGGACCCAGGATTGACACTTGAGGTACTCCTAAAGAGATAGGAAGGAGATTAGATAGTGTATTTTTCCAACATACTGCTTGCTGACGGTTTTCTAGGTAAGATGTGAACCATGTTAAGGAAGAGGGATGAAGTGCGAGAGATTGTAGTATATGCAGAAGAAGTTTGTGATTAACCATGTCAAAAGCTTTTGATAGGTCTATGAAGAGAGAAGATGATAGATTATTGTTGTTGCGGTTATAGTTGATGGAGTTGGTAAAGGAAAGTAATGCAGTGGTGGTGCTGTGGGAAGGTCTAAATCCATGTTGACAGTTTGCAAGTAAGTTGTTGTGAAGAAGGTGGTTAAGTAGTTGTTTGTGGATACATTTTTCCATGATTTTAGCTATGGGTGATAGAAGTGCAATAGGATGGTAGTTTGAAAAGTCATTAGAATTGCCCCCTTTATGTAGGGGAATGATGTGAGATATCTTCCATATGGAAGGGAAAATTCCTTCCTTTATAGATCTATTTATTAGGATAGAAATAGGATAGGCAGAGGCTTTGGTTCGTATTTGCAAGAATTCTGCAGGAAGCTTGTCAGCAGAGGGGGTGGTGGGTTTAAGTATTTGGAGTAGGGATAAGATAAAGGAGGTAGACACAGGTTATAAGTGAAGGGGAGGAAGAGTATCTAAAGTTGGTGAGAGTAGTTTAGTAGTGTCTGGCGATAGTTGATTTGCAAGAGTTTGGATAGTGTTGGTGAAGAAAGAGTTAAAGTCATTGGCTGTTTTTGTAGGATTGTCTGGGTCAGAGTCCTGAGGGTTAGGTGTCGTTGACTGACTTGGGGATGGAAGATTATTAATACTAGTCCAGAATTTTTTAGGTTCTTTTTTGGTGGATTGTTGTAATTGCAAGTAATAGTTCTTTTTATCTGTCAGGATAGCTTTTTTTGTGCTGTTTCTAAGCTCTCTAAATTTTTGTTGGTCTGTTTGATTTTTAGTAGACCGCCATTTTACCCAAGATTTATTTCTGAGAATGATCTTTTGCTTAGTATCCTTGGTAAGCCAGGAGGCTGTTTTAGCTTTAATTCTAATGGTCCGACTTGGGGCATGATGATCTAGGATAGATAGGAATGTAGAATTAAAGTATTCTACTGCTTCATTAAGTGGGGGATGTTTAAGTGGGGCCCAATTACATTGTCTAAGTTCAGCCTGAAACTGTTCAGAGTTAAATTGTTTTTTAGAACGTAGTGTTTTGTATGTTGTAGATAATGTTAGGTTTGTTTTATGTCTAATGATATGTTAGTGAGTGGTCACTTAGATCATCAGGAAGGGTGCCTGATTGGTAGGTTTATTGGGGAGTATTAGTAAGAATCCAGTCTAAGGTGGTTTCATTATTGTTAGTTTTATTAGTTCTGGTGGGACTATTAACGAGTTGTTTAAAGCCATAAAGGTTAATATGTGAGGTGAGGTTAGGACTGTTACAGGTATACCAGTCAATGTTAAAGTCGCCTAAGACTATTGTTTCTTGAGGGAGGTTGGTAGACAGTAGGTTGAGTATGTGTTCGAGAGTGTTAATATTATTTCCTGGAGGGAGATATACACTTTATGGATTTAGTAGTATTGATTTGAAGTTTGGAGTTGATTATTTCAGTATTATTGTCTAGGGTACAAATCAGTTTTATAGTACTAATTTTGAGTTTTGTTTTGTAGAGAATTGCAACTCCTCCTCCCTTTCTGGCTGTGCGATTCAGTCTAATGATGTTATAACCAGTGGGGTAATTTCATTGTCTTTGATAGAAGGCTTTAGCCATGTTTCAGTTAAGCATAAAATATCAAATTGATGGACTTCTAGGAAGGCATGGAGTTGACTAGTTTTGTTACAAACACTTCGTGTATTAAGATGGGCAATAGAAAGAGAGTTGATAGGCATAGAAGATGATAGAGAAGGAGTTTTGTCTTGTATTTTGTGTATATTGGTTTTATTATGCTGTGGGCCTGGATTAGGATGAATATCTCCATCTAGCAGAAAGTGTAGGATTCTGAAGTATTTTGGTTGGAGAAGTTGATAGGAGGTGTCAAATATTTTTCTGGATTTAAGTTTCCTTATCTTGAAGTGTGCTAGTCTGTGATATTTGGTTAGTATGTAGTTGGGTTGAGTGGTTAGGTGTGGGAAGGTAGGGGAGAAAGGTGATGTAGGTGTAGAGGTGTATTTAGAGGGATATGAAAGAGAAGAGTTTAGTGGGTATTCGTAGGAGGTTAGGAGGTAAGTAGTTATCAGAGAAGATAGAATTGAAAAGCAGATAAGTGTATGGAGTTGTGGATGTATGGTTGATACAGACATGCTAATATGTATGGAGTTTAGCATAGAGGGGAGATGTAGTTTATAGGTGTGGTGGTTGTAGTAGGAGAAGGAAGATATGGGAGGAGTTAAGTTTGTTAATAAGTGGGTGAGGTGTAAAATGAGAGGGTTGGGTTAGTCTGGGATGTTAGGAATCTGATTGGAGTGGACAGGATAAGGCGTGTTTACTAGTGGTATAAATGTAGGACCCCTGGGGGCGGATGGGAATTGGGGGCAGGGTAGGGGAGCGGAGTGAGCCCGCAGGGTGAACGGAGCGGGTAGAGACAAGAGAGTGATCCACGGGAAGACAATCAGTAAAGTGAGAGAGTTCAGCAGGTAAGTTTGTAAGTAAGAAACAAAAAAAAAAGTAGGGGTAAGTTAACAGTTTGGTATTAGGAACATATACATGACAGTGGGGTAGAGTATAGAAAGTAAGTTGTAGGAGGTGATTAAGAACATCTATAAAGATAAGGAACTGAGAATGGAATCAGGGTTGGGAGGTTTAACAGAGAAAGAATAGGCACGAGGTGTGAAATAGAAAGGTAAAGGTAAAGTGCCACCTAGTTGCCAGTATCTGTAATGCAACAGATAAATTGAATGCAAGGGTAGCAGGCTATGAGAGAGAGGGAGTTAAGGTGCTTTTAACTGCAGAGAGTATTGGCTAAATACTGGTGTTTGGTGAAAAGAACAGGCAAGAAGAGATGGGTAGGCTGCTGGCTATCCTGAGTGGGGAACTTGCCTAGTATAACAGGGGGCTTAGACCTAAAAATAGTGGTTCAATGTTCTAATTATGCAGAACAACACATACTTTCACTGTCTTAATAGCACAGTCCTCTCAGGTAGCAGGTAGGTAAAATTCGGATTGCTGTTCTTATACTTCCAGGAGGGTAAGTTTCAGGTAGTGTGTACAGGGGATGTACCTTGTGTTCCAAGCTGGTAATGATAGGAAGAGAATAGATAGTAAGGTAAGAATATACAGGGATTGGAAAACAGAGGAAAACTAGTATAAGGATACAATTACATATATTCTGCACAAAACAATTAAATACTAAAAGTCTTTTAAATCAGGCATTCAGGAAAAAAACAAAACATAATGTCTTTAAAATCATTTAAGATAGTGTTTACATATAATGGGGTGGCTATGATTCTGATAACTCTACTAAACAACATAGGAACAAGTCAATTCAAGAAAACAAAAACTCTACAAATACATGCATCTATCTAGAATGGACAGAGCAACATTAGCTTCTCTTAACACGGAACATGCCTACACAAAGAGATAACAGTTGAGCTAATTACTAATATACACTGTGTCTGCAAAGCCGCATACAATCTAAGCGTAGGTTAGAAAGTATGCTTATGCAAGCAGGAATCAGCACACACTGAAAAGAGGGGCCTACGGCGCAAGTAGATGTATAAAGTATATAACTTCAGTCAGCTGCCTACAACCTGAATGCAGTGTACTACTCGTACAGACAGAAAATAGCGCTCGGTCAGTAGAGCCGCTATAAGGGTAAGTGAACGAGCAAAAATACGATACAGGTGTGATCACCTTCCAACAATGCCTGATTCACAAAAACTCCGCTTAAGCATGCTAAAGTAGTGCTCGGCATAGGAAGGTAATCAGGCCAGCATCAAGTGCCCTTCTTGTCCTGCCTGAGGATTTGGTACTTCTATGAGTGGGCATATTTCTTCTTCACTCATAGCCCGTGAATTTCCATTCATTTGATATAATTCAATATCCCCTTTTAAATTATGTGTTCGAGACCTAGTCTCGATAGGATCCCTAACAAATGGTAATGGTTTTATAGGAACAACTGGATATCACGGAGGTGGGTCAGTTTATTCTTTTGATTCATATTCTGGTAAGGGAACCAAAACCAGAGTGGGTGGAGGGGCTGATGCTATAACCAAGTTATTATCCTCTTTGTCTAGAAACATTGCTTTTGAATTTTTCTTCTTTTGTTCTCTTCAGTTTGCTTCCTCAATCCACCTGTGTGCCTGAGGAACTCTTAGTTTACGCTATTTTTTAACCTGACCTTTAGAATCGTTTTTTAACTGTTTAATAAGTTTGATAAGTGAGAATCTTTCTAGTTTTCTGTCAAATTCATATTTATTAACCCATTTAGTATAATATTTAATGTTGTCAGCGCGCTGTGATTGCATATATTTTGCGTCTTCGGTTAACGGTGGGCTTTGGGGTCTTTTTGTTTTTGTGCACGTATTACCCATTTTGTTCTAACCTTTTTTAAATGTTACGTAATCCTTTTGTTTTTAATGTGGTACCACCAAGTGTTTACAGTCTCTTCAGACTACCTGCCTACTTATTCTGTTTCCCTGATCTATGACAAGATAGCAATATTTCTGTCCCTGAATTTTAAAAATTATTACAGAACAAATACAATCAAGTCCCTGATCTAAAACAGAAAAAAGTAGATTCACCTTACCTGAGCCTCAGCAATTGGTCACTCACTGTTCAAATGGAACCCGCCTTCAGTCGTAGATCAGAAAAGTGTCTGGCCTCTTTTGCACGACAATTCAGTCGGCGGTCTTTCAATGAAGAAGATCCGGTGTGGTATCTTCCCTGTGCAGTTTCATGCCACCTGGCCCATCTGATCCCAGGCTAAACGAGGGTTTCCGGCTCCCGAAGGACCAAAAAATGTTAGAGAAAAATACTTTAAAATGACCAAAAGCATAAGGTTCAGTTCAGGTAACTTTATTCTTGCGCAAGGAGACAAAAAATGCAGTTACAGAGTTTGTCTGGCTAAATCAGGAAGTGTCACAGTTATTATACCTTTCTTTCAAGACATTGCCCACTACGACTGACGTAGCAGATCACCAGTTCACAATTTGTTATTTTACAGATATTTTCTCATGCTTCTAGCTGACTCTTCAAAGTTTTAAAAAAGATTTTTCAGTAAACAGGATGGCCTTGATGACCACTGGTCAATTATAACTTTCTTATTATACAATTCTTCCTCTAAAACGTGCACGCTGATTGGCCAGCCCAACCAGCATGCCCGTTGTAAATCCCTCAATATACTAACGGAAAAAGGTCCGGTCGCCCGGACTTTTCCGTTAGTATAAACACTATCTCGCTATGTTAAAAGAGTTTAACATAGCGACACAGGTTTAAAAAGCAACACAGATCTCCGTTGCTTTTTAAAGCTGTCTCGCTATGTTAAACTCCTTTAACATAGCGACACAATAGTAAAAGCAACGGAGATCTTGCGATCTCCGTTGCTTTTTAAACCTGTTCGCTGTGTTAAATGGGTTTAACATATGAGACAGCTTTAAAATAAGCAACGGAGATCTCCGTTGCTTATTTTAAAGCTGTCTCGCTATGTTAAATCCATTTAACATAGCGAGACAGTAAAAAGCAATGGAGATCTTGCATTCTCCGTTGCTTTTGCCCACAGCTCTGATGTACTGCGTAGGCATGCGCAGTACATCAGAACTGCCGCGGAATACCAGCCAGCTGTGGAAGGGCAGCAAAGAGGCATTATACAATGCCATTATTTAAGAAAAGTAATTATTTCTGTTCTTAAATAATGTCATTATAATAATAACCACTTCTGGGTGTGGGTAATGCGGGATTTAACCACAGTTGTCTTTTTTTGGTCCCTCGGGCTTCGCCCTCGGGACCAAACCAAGCCAACCGTGGTTAAATCCCGCATTACCCACACCCAGGCGTGGGTTATTGCTATACTATGTGATGTTACAAGTCTAGGTACTATGGCTAATTTAAGCACAATGCAAGCACAGATTTCTGAAGCAGTTTATTGTTCTTTATATCTAACTATCTTGCAGCTTGTGCACTTTTTCATCAACTCGAACAGAGCTTATTGTCTATAATGAATGGATCTACAGAAATTATTATTATTCTCTTTTTAATTTCCTGACCTAGGAGAAATCACCTGCTTCCCAGTACATTTCCAAGGCATAAACATGTATTTTGCTGTGCTAGCAAACTAGGTCAGAGTGCATCTTGCGGTGTCAGAAAGCATAATTTCAGAAAAGCACATTTGCAGTCTCAAATAAAACTAATGCTGCATATAGAATAAAAATGTGTTAAATCTTCCCTTATTAAAATAAGCATTGCACACATATGTTAATACATATTTTTCCAACATAGACCCATATAGATATATATATATATAGATATATATATATATATATATATATATATATATATATATATATATATATATCTACATATATATATATATATTTATATATATATATATGTATATCTATATATATATATATATATATATATATATATATATATATATATATATATATATATATATATATATATATATATATATATATATATATATATATATATATATATATATATATATATATATATATATATGAAATTGTTTAGCAGGAAAGTCTGACTGGGCCAGAAGTCCATTTTCAGCAGAAGTCTGGGAAGAAAACCTCCACAGAAATATATGCAAAATGCAATAATTAGATATTACAATATTAGTAAGATGCAGAATACACATCCTCTAGTTAGTCTATACAAATAAGTATTCAATATAGTTTTCTAGTAGATTAGTAGTAGTAGTAGTAGTAGCAGTACTAGTACTATATTTTTTTCCCTTTCTTATTTTCCTCTCTTCTTTGACTTTTTCTGTCTCACCCTCTTACTCTTTTATTCTTTCATTCATTACATTTTCTTTCTCAAGTTTTCTTTTTTCACACTGTCTTCTACTTATCTCACATACCCCTTCATTTTTTACCCTCTGACTTCAAATCATACAAATTATTCCTATCTAGCACCACAACAAAGTACCATGAATCATAACAGATACCCAGCAAGTAAGTTTTCCACTCTTCAGCTCCTCCTGCCTTGAACCACACTGTTATGACTTAAAACAACATTCTGTATGATCAGAGAATGCCTTTTTTAACTTAATTATTTACAGTCTCCATCCCATGCAGCATTCTCAATCCAAGCAATGAGAGAAACGCAAACCTGCTCAATATGTGAGCAACACAACATAATGGGAAAGGGAAGCATATATGCAGTTGCAAAAACGGAGTGAAATTTCCCTCCTCACTAAAACATGAAGAAAGCAAACAGGAACAAGATCAATACTAAAGAAAACATGCAACCGCCTTTATGCCAGAAAGAAACCCCTAGAAGCATGTTTATCACTTTCCAAAATGGTTTAACACTTCATCTTTGGTTCAACAAATCCTTAGCGAAGATCACCCCATGAAAATAATGACCCATGGAACAACAACCAAAGCAAACAGCTAGAAAGCTAGTCCCACAAGTGCTACAAACATCATCAAGTGACACCAGACATGATTAAAAAATGTGATACAACAGAGCCTATGGAGCTATTAACAACGGTCAGTTTAAGGCATAAAATTCTTGTATTAAAATTGAAAATAATCTGCTATGTGACTGATACCTGAGTGAGAAAGAAAGATGGTAACAACTTTTACAAACAAGTACAAGAAGTGATGATGCAAATAAAATTTGAGTCACTCTTGCTATCCGATGACAATATATTAGGAAAATTTATGAATATTAGAGTAGTAATTAGGTCACCTCACTCCAAGATGGCAAACACTTAGCACCAACACAGAGGGGAAATATCTTTGAAGTGTGATTTCCTAAGGGAAGACAGTCTGGTGCATTTCACAGGCCTCAAAGGAAACAACAACCAACAACTTACACCAACATCTAAGCCCATTTTCACTTCCCAACACAGCTAAGAGGTCTAATATCAGAGAATTGTACACAAATATATATACGGATCTACATCAGTACATCAAACGTTTGGAAAACTGAAATTTTAATTAACAAGATGAGAAGACCGCAAAATCAAAATGACGAAACTGTAATGTTTTGAAACTGTTAAGAATGAAGTACCTACTGCACATGTTCAAATTAGAATTTCAGTTTTCCAAACTTATGATCTACTGAAGTAGATCCATATCTGTATTTCTATCTGTATTTCTATCTGTATTTCTATCTATCTATCTATCTATCTATCTATCTATCTATCTATCTATCTATCTATCTATCTATCTATAAAGTACTGTAAACAGGAGGTGAGATAAAAGAGATCATTTGCATGTATCACACATTTAAAGAACAAGCTATGAGAATGACATTTGAGTTGAATGTACTTGAACACTTAGTACTTGAGAATTCAACTTTAAAGAACTTAAAAAAAAGCATTACAAATCAGAGGAGAATCACAAGACATACAGTTAAGTCATTTTTAAATGAGAGTATATATATATATATATATATATATATATATATATATGTGTGTGTGTGTGTGTGTGTGTGTGTGTGTGTGTGTGTGTACTTTAGTAATCGAAATACCACTTACCCGACTTTGAAATCACCAAAATGAAAGCACCAAAAATCCACTTAAATGAACACTGACATCACTGACACAAAAACTACAGGTAAGTAACCACTTTCTCACCATGGTGAACTTTGCCCCTTTCCCCACTGTAGTGCGAGCTCCGAGAAAATATATTTAGTTAGGGGGGGGTGGGGGCACAGTGCACCACATTGGTGGGTTTCATGTGGTTCAGTTTTTCTGTTTTGTTGTGGTGCGACCAAATGGTTACTTATACAGTGTTCATTTAAGTGGATTTTCAGTGCTTTCGTCTTGGCCATTTCAAAGTTGGGTAAGTGGTATTTCGATTATCTAATGTAGACCCATCTATGGAGAATATTTGGTATCACAATATTTAGGAACAAAAAAATTATTTGACTTAGAAATGGAGTTCTTCATAGTGTTTGCATTGTTGTTAAAGGTTATAACTTTTTTTTTGTTTGTTTCTGCTTCTTCTTCTTTTTTGTGTCAGACCAGGAATTATTCTCAGGAATTTTTTTTAAGTTGGGGGATGTCCAGTCCATTTCTTCAGTAGTTGGTAAAAGGTTATTGTTCTTTATGAAGGAAGAACTTCCTTCTGAGTTGTTGAAAATTGTGATAACATCTGATAGATGAGTTTTTATTTTAGCAGGGAAAATTATTTGAGATTTGATCCCATTTTGTTTGAGTATGTTCACAAGTGGCTAGTATTTTTTCCTCATTACTAGGTATTTAGCTGAATAATCATTATCAATTCTTATATTATTCTTATATTTTAATGGAGATTTTCCTAAGCTGATTTAAGAATCAAGTCTTTATCAATAAAAAAAAGGAATTTTATCACTACAGATCTTGGTGGAGTTGTTTAAGTAGAAACATTGGTTTACCTATAGTGCTATGTGCTCTTTCAATCCCATAGGAAAGTCCTGCCTGCAGGTTTAATAAATTTCAGAATGCAAGAAGATAAAAAATTAATTTGGTAATTTTCTGTTTTTTTATTTTTCTGGTAAACCAAATATTCTTACATAGGTTCATAGGTTCATAGGTTGATACTAGGCTATCTGCCCTAGGGCATTTATAAGCCTAGCCAGAGTGTGTTTGGCTTTTGCCACCCTTTTAGATTAGTTGACTGTGCCTCTGTATAGTAGGTCACAGAAGGTAGCCCTTTTAAGGTTAGTTTACTGTACCTATGTCAAACAGGAACACAGAAGAGATCCCAGGGGTAAACTTATGATCTCCCATCCACTCATCAAGATTTCTCTTGAAGAGGGTCAGTGAGGGGCTCTGCCTAACATGGATTGGGATTTTGTTCCAGAGTGAGGGGAGCCTCTGGGATATGAATCTGTCCCTCCAGCATGTCCTATTTATTTCTGTGCTGAGGTTCAAGTCCCTGGAGCATGTAGCTCTAAGGGATTTGGATTTCCTGAGGTGAAGCATGTCCACTAATTCTGGGTTGAACATGGCTTTATACGTCAGACACATATCGCCTCTGAGTAGGCGGTACACAACTGAGTAGTGCTGGAGTTTCTTTAGCCGAACTGCTTAGGGCATCTGTTTGAGCCCCTTGATCCTCTTGGTGAGATACTTGTGGGGTCTTTCCAGTTGCTGCAGGTGTTGGGTAAGGTACATCCCAAATGGGGCATTGTACTCAATTATGGGCTTGATAAGTGATGAATAGAGGGGCACAATGACCTCTCTTGATCTAGATGTGAACCATTTTGTGATAAGGTGGGCCATATAGAAAGTCTTTCTAACCACTTTGGCAACATGATTGTCAAAGGAGAGATTGCTATCTACTTGGGTCCCCAAGTCCCTAATTACTTCTTCCATACTTAATGGATTACCACCTATGTGGTAATTTGTGGGCACTTTGTTTTTCCCAAAGGGGATGACTATGCACTTTTTGGCATTTAGCTTTAGGCCATGGCTCTGGCACCAGTTATCCATCTCTGTGAGACCCTTTTGGAGGATGCTTGTGTCAGCTGGAGAGTCAATTACAGTACCCAGTTTGCAGTCATCTGCGAACTTGGTCAGCCATAGTCCACCTGTGTTAGCCTGTACCTCGGAGAAATATATACCGAACAAGAGAGGTCCCAGGACTGAGCCTTGTGGGACACCACTTGTAACTGGTTTAGAGTCTGACATGGCACCTGCTATTCTGACCATGTGGGTTCTATCCCTAAGCCAGTTTGTAACCCATCTTGTGACATAGGGGTTGATATTTAAGCTGGTGAGCTTATTTATGATGCCCGAGTGGGGTATTGTGTCGAAGGCTTTTGCGAGGTCCAGGTAGGCTGTGTGGACTATCTTCCTTTCATCTATGGCTTTGGTAACTGTTTAAAAGAAGTTGACCAGGTTCAAGAGGCAAGATCTGCCCTTAACGAAGCCGAATTGGGTAGGATCCAGTGTCTGGAGGTTCCCAGTGTCATTGTTTATGATTTCCATGATGATATGCTCCATAGCTTTGCAGACCAGGCTAGTCAGGCTTATAGGCAATAGTTTCTGGGGTCTGTTGTGGCACCACCTTTGTGGAGTGGGACCACTGTTGCTGTACGCTATTCCTTGGATACATATCCTGTAGTAAGTCTGAGACTGAACAGTGACTTTATATGAGGGTTTAGTTCTTCTTGGAGCTCGTGTAAGATGCAGCCTGTGACACCATCTGGTCCCATTGATGCTGTGTTTTTTGCTTTGCAGAGGGCAGCTTTCACCTGTGCATCTGTAATCTCAGGAAGGATACACTCTGTTGGGATAGACATTTGCTCTTTTGGTGGGGAAGGGGGGGGAGAAGTTTGCACTGAACCTTTCTACCAGGATGTTGGCAATGTCTGTGGGTTCAGTGTATTTTTTCTCATTTTGCACTAACTCAGAGCATATCTGGGAGTTGCCTCACAGGTTTCTGACATAACTAAAGAAGGCCTTGTGATTATCTTTAGTGTCTTGTGCAATTTTTCTTTCGAAGCTGGCCTTAGATGATTTTATGAGGGATCGTAGTTTCTTGCTAGTACTGTTCAGTGATGCTTTTGCTTTTTGGGATTTTGTTCTGTCATGTAGTAGCTTTCTCCTTCTGTTGTATAGCTTATTTATGGCCGGGGTCCACCAGACAGGTCTCCTGCCTTTGGAGGAGGGAGTCTTGGTTTTATTTGGGATAGCATGCTCCATGCATTCCTGCAGGTGTCCATAGAATGCTTTTGTAAAGTGTTCTGCATTTTGGGCCATATTTTCCACTGGCCCGGGGACTTTGAAGGATTCCACCTCAGTTTTGAGAAGTGTGAAGTTTGCTTTTGAGAAGTTCTTCACCATGGTTTCCTTGGCTAGGGGTGGGGACGGAATATGGATGTCCAGTGAGATTTGTTTATGGTCTGATCTTACCAATGAGGGGTATACCTCTGGTGTGGAACATAGAGACCCCATGTTAGTGATGACCAGATCCAACATGTTTTCCCCTCTTGTGAGAGTGGTGACCAGTTGTTCCATAGCATTTGAGTTTATAAATTCTAGGAACCGTTGGGTGAGGGTGTTTGGGCTTGAGTAGTTTTCCCAATTGATGTTCGGGTAGTTGAAGTCAACCAATATAATAGTGTTTGTAGAGACCTTCATATTCTCCAGTGTTCTCAGGAAAGCCAAGTGAGGTTCCTGTGTTTGGGAGGGTGGTCTGTAGCAGGCTACAAACTGAAAAGCAGTTTTGCCCACTGTTAGTTGCACATGGATGGTCTCCGATGCTTGGTGCAGTGCCACTAACCTGGAGGTGTGGGTATCTTTGATAAATATGGATACTCCCCCTCCTTTTGTGGTTCGGTCCGAGTTTTGGGGCTGGAAAGCATGGTATGAAGTATAACCTGTTAGTGCTGGGGTGCTCTCAGGAGCCTTGAACCAGGTTTCTGTTACTGCACAGATATCGATATTCTCCATACTGAGGAGAGTCTCGAGTGCGTGCATCTTGAGGTTTAGACTTCTGGCGTTGAGCAGCATTACCCTTAGTTTTTTTTTCTTTGTGTTGTTTATGGGGGTGGGTTTGTCTTTTGAGCCTTGCCTAAAAAAGGCACTATGGGGGAGGCAAGAGCCGTTGCCAGTATTCGAAAGCCCAGGGGTGACAGGTGCAAGCCATCCCTAGCGAAGCAACGTGGCTTGTCAAGCATGTCATCCCAGGCTGACAGACACTGGATCCCCTTTGAATGACACCAATACTTTAGCCAATTGTTAAAATTGATCATTTTGTCTTTATACTGCGGCATCATTCTTGGTGAGGGTAAGATGCTACTCAAGGTCAGGGTCATACCGGCCTGGGCTACATGATCAAAAAGCTCCTGTACATCTTTTGCATCTCCTTCCTCTTTTTTCAAGGTTGTCTTTTTTGTTTAATAACCAAGTGTTTTATTTTAATAACTATTCTTCTTTAGGTTCTTCCTCCGTTAATCTTCCCTCCATGTCATTTATAATATTCTCATTGCTAGATATTTCAGTTTGATGCCTTTAGAACATTTCTCTAAATATATCCATTTGTTTTAAGCAGTTCTGTTTCAAATTTTCTAATTTCTTCTGAAAATTATCTAAATTTCAGAGATAACTCCTGAAGTGGTGTTGGAACCAGCTGAATATCCTTCTTCAGAGAAGATTTAGAGCGGGAATGCTTAACGTAGCTAATTTTTCTTCAAGCCAATAAATCTCCAAGAGATTCTGACAGGAAAAAGTTGATGAAACTTGACAAAATTCAGAAACAAGTAAGCTTAAACTATCATGCAGCATTTTTCCTTAAAAGTAAATATTTTTCTCGAAAAAGTTGCTGCTTTCTCTTGGCAATCTAAGATTTGCCCCAGTCATGCCCTTTTTCTAGTACACAAAGATCTCATAGCATGCAAAGCCTTCCAAATAAGCATTAAAAATTCAATATAACAACTAATAGATTATGTTAAAGCGATTGAGAGCTGAGTTCAGTTGTCTTCAGCAACTGTCTGTAAGCATGCTTGAAGTTCATATCTCATAACTATTGTGGTTGTAAAGGCTCAAATTTTAATCTATACTGAGATTTCACTTTTGAAATTTCACTGCCTGTTACTTTATTATTAATAGAAATATTGTTCTTACCAAATTATGGGAAGATATAGGCATGCCTAAGTTCATTTACTGGTCCTGCAATGAAATCTTCCTTAAAAAAGTCAGGGCATTGGGTTCTTCTGGATAGACAAGATTAACAAATTGGTCTCAGACTGTCAAGGATTTTTACAAAGCGATATCCCCTTCACCAAGATCTATTATGTGTGTGTGTGTGTGTGTGTGTGTGTGTGTGTGTGTGTGTGTGTGTGTGTGTGTGTGTGTGTGTGTGTGTGTGTGTGTGCGTGTGCGCGCGCATTTATGTAGGTATGTATTTGTGACTTATGTATTTAAATGCATTCAGGGGTTAGAGTCCTAATCCGCATGAACCTACTTCAGGCTCAACATGGGAAAAATAGGTCACAGAAGTAAAAATAATGCGCAAAGCAAAATAAGATCCTCATTATTAAACAATTGTGACACATATATTTCTTAGTGAAGGCACATAACATTACAGGTGATGAGAATTCATTCAAAGGAAGAGTGAGAAAAACAGGATGGGTTGACTGGGAACAACATTTATAAATATAAGTACATAACTGAAATGAGAGACCCTTTTAATGATGTAAAGTCATAGGGATATATTTCAGTGACTAGCATGGGTTATGAGAATTCAATACTTCTGTTTTACTAAACTAGTAATTTAATACCCAGGTAATAATTTCCTTGGTAGTCAAGCAGAGTAGCACTGTTACCACTTTCAAGGCAAATTTAGATAACTGGATGGACAATCTTAAAGTCTTTTCTGGTCTTTATTGTGTTGCCCTTCTTGAGTCAGGAGAGAACTTTTGAATATGGGCTATTGGCAGGGCTTATAGAAATCGCCCATTGCTTACCTATGAACCTTAATGGGTCATGATTAAGTGGTGTTCTTACATTTTCAGCTTAAACAGAAATTCAGAAAATTAGCTGGATTAACCCATTGTGCTAAATAAAGGAATATCAAAAGTGGAACAGAGATGGAAGTCGTTTCTTTTTTCCCTTGCTGATATGACAAAGTCAATATATCCACGAACAGTGACTTATCAGGTATGCATCCATTCTCACTAACTTCTCACTTCTCTCTCACCAGAAGTTCCATTCCACCTCCAAAAGAAGCCTTTTTAGTAGCATTGATACAATAAATATCTGTATATTATGCAGTCCACACTTTTTAGTTCACATACGGTAGTTCAGATATGGTAGTTCCACATGCAAGTTATCTTTACTTGTAACTTTTTGATTGCTTATTGTTGTAGGAAACATTGAGATAAAAAAATGTGCTTGCTGTCATTTGTCAGTGAAGTCCACATTCTGCTTTGCTTTCTGGATACAGTGTTGCCTGCTTTGTAAACATACCTGTACTGAGGTGCTTGGTTTCTTCATTATTTTAGGAAAGGCCTTAAATTGTAAAATGTTAAATGTATAATGATATTACTGAGGTAAAAATTACAAATGTACTTATGAAACAGCATGTATGATGTTGTATAGTCTGTCTTGTCCTGATATAGCAATGTATCATTTTGATCACACTGTCCAACGTCTCAAAAAGTTGTGCAATGTTAGATGATATCAAATTAGCTAAGGGTGCACAAGGACTTATAATATATTTGCTCCATCCCAACTCCCACTTCACCAAGGGATGATTATTATAGTTATTTCATTTTAGAATTTTGACACAATGTGTTGTTAACTGTATAATACATAAGGATTGTTGATGTAAAGTCACTCAGTGAGCTACCACATCAAAATATGACACATACAAATGAAAACAATGGCAATAACAATTTATTTCAAGAGAAACAGAGTCGGGAGCCAGTAACAGGCATGCAATTCTGTCAACAGAACATTCAAAACTAGCGTAAAACATCACAAATCAAAAAAATTAGACCAGCTTTTCTCCTCCCTTAGATCTCCAACATCTTCCTCCAGTACCACTTATTTTGATCCATAATTTCGGATGTATCCTTCTGGAAGTAAATATAGCAAAATTATATAATTTGCAGGCCTATTGAGTGGTGAATGTTCCACCAGGCTAAAAGAGGAGGGGAAGAAATTTACCTTTGGTTTCTCAAACTTAGCTTTGCAGAATATATCCCTTACTTGCAGTTGTTGCCAGAGACTTAAATTCCTAGACCCTGGAGCTTCCTGATAATCATAAAAACTAATAAACTGACCATCCTATCGATCCAGCTGATGTAACCATATTAAAACCCCTTGTAGTATAAACTCTTCCAGGAATAAGGGTTGTCCATCTACCTGTTATATTTGGTTAGCCCTGATTATGTCCTGCTCTATTGGCTCTAGCATTCTGTAAAATAGTTTCTTGTTCCTCCTATCCAGTTCTTCTGGGTCCCATACCCTGCCTATCCAATATAAACTGTAATGTGCAAGTTCTGTCCACATCATCCATATTTGAAGGAATAACCATAAGAATGGAATTACAGGGCTATGTGATTACTGCAGCAAATGCATACTGTTGAAAACTGACTAGCACAATACCACCTAGCCTCTCATGTTTCCAAAGGATCTTCATTCATAAAAAGGAAGACTTCTCTTCCTGTAATAAGTTGTCCATCAGTGTTTTCATCTTAATGGGATAGTTTGCATATGTAATTTGAGTTAGGCGTCTAGACAGGAACAGGAATTTCCATAGTGCCATCATTTTGACAACACTGAGTTTGCTTTTCACCAGGAAAAGGAAGTGTAAATTTTTCCAAATTGAAAGTGTAGAGTTTATCCATTTGAGGAGAGACTCTGCATTATTCTCCAGTATGCAACTATGTTTTTGTGCATTATGATACTAAATGAGATAATTTCTTCCACTACTGTTGTTTTATGCACAGCTGGAGTGTCAACTATCTTTTCAAATGGAGGTTTATAGAGGGCAAACTAGAATTGTTCCCATTTAGTCTTAGCCAAAATAAGGTGACAAACCTACCCTCATTCTGAAGCACCTCGAACATGTCATCTTGAAAGTTATTAAGCCATATCAACTCATCTAGCATAAACCACATGAAAGTAAGTGCACCCAGGGAGGAAATGGATATTCCATCCTGTGGAGCAAGTTGATGAAGGTAACAAGCCAAATATTCAATAGCCCAAAGAGGTGATAATGAGCAGCTCCACCTGGTGCTTCTGCATAATGAAAAAAATAGTTGAATTTGTATGTCAAACCATAGTGTTATCCAAGGTGACTGAGTGGCTTTGCCTAACTGCATTTTGTCAGACCTGCACTAATTCAGGGCCCCTAAAACTCCCCTTGATAAAACCATTGATGGGATGTAAATATATCAAAGTTGGGAGTATAGGCCGTATCCCTCTGGCCTGTATTTTGGCCAGAATTTTAACCTTGATTTGTAAAGGGGAGATTGGTCTGTAAGGGCGGGTCTCAGTAGGGTCCTTTTCAGACTTTTTCATTAATAAGAGAGCTAGACAGAGAAAGGTAACCGGTGTCCAAGGCTTTACTGAAACTTTTATATAAAGTATTGCATTACTCATTAATGCATTTTTGTAGCAGCTTTGTAGCAACTTCAGACTAGTAACTGTTCCATGAATCTCATAGGTCTGCATAGATTTATTGTAATTTATTGTCTCCCTATTCCTTAACACTGACAGCTGTAGGCCTTCTAGAAGGGTCACCATCTCCTTCATGTTGGAACCATCAGAGCCATTATATACCCAACTAAAATAACTGCAAAGAAAATTGATAATTTGTCTGCAGTAGATTTCCTCTGGCATCCTGTATAGCAATTATATGGGCTTCTTTTTTCTTTTAGCCTAAAGACAAAGAACGCATTGTGTGAAATACCCCTGGCCAAAATAAACTGCCTTAGTCTATCAAATCTTTGCTGTAAGCAACTAATTTACAAAGCTTTACACTCTTGTTTTATAGTTTTAATATGTCCCAATAGAGAGCTAACCTTAACTTTTGATTCCTTGTATTGTAAATGTAGCTTGATTAGCTTGCCTTCATATTCCCTGATTTTACTTTCTGTGGCAACCTATTTCTTTCTCTCTTTCATTCGTTCTTTCTTTTAAGGTATTTCCCAATGTCTTGTATATAATGTCTGTTTTGTTTCCATTTCTCAAAGATAGTATCCAGATGAACGCTATACGTCCTCCAATATTCCAATGCAATCTCTTAGTTCTGCTAAATACTGCTCCATTACCTAAAGAAGGGATCTAAAACCAATTTCAGGTATGAGAAAGTAAATCCCTCAACCTTTATTTCAAGAACATAATTACAGTCAGACAGTTATTGCAATTATTAAACACAAAAAGTAAAAAAGAAACTGCAGAAACACACCAAACAGCTATTCATCCACAGAATTAAAAGACTTCATCAGATACACAAAAAAAAAAAAAAACAGCTAAGATCAACAGTTTAAATAACTCTTCAACTCAAATCACACAATATACAACATGGTGACATCACAAATTTTTATTTAAAGTAACAAGCTCTAAATACTCAAACATATGGTGGATTAACTTATAAAAATCTAAGTAAAACTGATCTAAAATACTATGAATACTCATGACCATTTAATTTAAATGTATAATAGATAAAAAATGAACAGCAGACACTTAACAAAAAGTTGCTAGAGAGAAGTATTATTTTAAAATTCATCTCAATAATGCTTTCAGTTTCAAGACATAGCTAATAGAGGAATGATCATTCAGTCCTGGCCAGTTGCAGGTGTTCAACAAAGTTTGCCAATATAATTTCCTCTTCTTGAGCATAAGGGTCCATGGTCCTCCTCCCTCATACACGCACACATTTCTGATAACTTCTAATATCATGAATTTAAAATGATGCCCAGGATACATCTGGATGTGTTTAAAAGGTGCTTTTTTTTATTTCTCTTAATATCATATTCATGTTCATATATACATTCTCTTAGTTTTTGTTCTGTCTTTCCTATATAGAAACATAAATACAGTTGACATAAAGCAACATAAACTACCCCTGTAGTGTCACAGTAACATCTCCCTTTCAAGTGGAATTTATTACCAAGTATAGTGAAATAATCCCCAGTTTTGATGTATTTGCAAAATTGCAGTGTTCACATTTCCTTATTCAAGGGATGACTTTAAAAGTTTCATTACCATTTATGCTCTCAAACATATTTTTAAATTAATTCCTTTAAGGTAAACAATGATAGATTCCCCCACCCTATATTTTACTTGTATAGCATCACCCATAGGTACCTATGTTTTATTCAAAATCCATCTAAGTACCTTCCAATTGCTGTCAAATGTAGTAATAAAATTAAAGCACTTATTCAGATGTATTAATGCTATTGCCTGTTCTACAAACACTCACAGTATTGTCATTGTTTAGAATTGGTTTAAAGTGCCCTGTTGTTTTATTCTCCACTTCTTGTATCAGATCTTGCAATAAGCTCTCTGGGTACCTTCTTTTTGTTTACATACCCCTAAGTTTATTGCATTCCTCTATAAAGTGAGAGTCTATGGTGACCATACATGCTGCTGTCTCCAGTTATCCCTTTACCACTGCTTTTTTTTTGGGGGGGTAGGGGTGCGCACTAGTGTAATGCAGGAATGAATTAGAATACATGCTTTTTATAAATATATGGGAGGTGTACCTGTAGCTCAAATTACAATTCTCCAAAAGTATATCTAAATAAGCTATACTCTCATATCCTATAATGTGGGTAAAGGTAATTAAATCAGTTGTATTGTTCATATATTCTAGAAATAAAGGAATATTTTCTTTTTTTTCCTTCCACACTATATCATCCAGTAAATGTACATATAGTTATAAAATTCATGACCAAATATATGTTTATACCCCCATTGAACCATAACAAAGTTGGTGAGCAGGGACCCACATGGGGATCCCATTACCACGCTACTTTTTTACAGGTAGTATTTCCACTCACAAAATGTAATTGTTACTAACTCAAAAAGTTCTTCATATAAATTTATTATCTCCTGTGGTGTACCTCAATGAAACAAATAAATATCTGTAACCCATAAAATACCCACTTGCTGAGGAATTACAGTATATAAGTCCTTTCATCAATAGTTATTAAAACATCATTCCTATTAAATACCAAGTTCTTAATTTTATCCAGAAAGTCCCACAAGTCCTTACATATGTGCGCTTCTTTTAGCTGTAGTGACTTTAATTTCTCATCCAGAAATTTGGCACATGCTGAAGTGATGGAGTTCCTGCCATCCACTATTGGTTGGCTGTTTTTTTAATGTGATGAAGTCTTTTAATTCTTTGAACAAAAGCGCTCATCACATTAAATTTTGAGTAAATGTCAATGGACTTACAGCTTGCTTTCTTCTGGACCACAGCATTTTGGAGATGCAATTATACAGGAATTACTTAATAAGGATGTCAAATGACTACTGATGAAGATATAATCAAGTCTACTGGTCATATCTGTACCAAAATAAGGAAACTACACTCCTTCGCTCCTCAAAAACATCCAGTAAAGAGACCGGTAACACTGGAATAACAGACTTTATTAATGAACTTAAGCTTCTTTGCGAGCTTTTCGTCAGTTTAAAATTCACCAACTTCCTCAGAAACACTGAAAGCATAAAAACGGAAACAATGTCACTTAAAACACCACTCTTTTAAATACCCTTTCATAATGATTAAACCAATAAAACAAGTTAACGACTTATAAAAACGCTAGAAATAATTAGAAAAAACATTGGAATACCACTGTATAAAAGTATGAAAAAACATGAAACATGATTCCCCTCGTACTAAATACAGTATATCTTGCTTCTGCTTGAAATAAGAATATATAATTAAAAATCATTATAAAAATCACAACACATGAGTCCATGATATCCCACTAGTTAAATCTAATAGTATTCTATTGAACAATAAATATATAATCCCTAGTACTGATGAAATTGAAATAAAGTGAAAACAACAATAAAATAAAATAGAATAACGAATGCTACGCCCTATCTCATGAGGCTCTTTAATCTCAATATGCAAGAAATAGACAACCTATCATTGATACCCGGATGGTGGCAGGCATCCATTCTTAGTTGCCATAGCAGTTCTCTTCCCTCTAAAATGAGAGAATCAATGGGACCCCTGCCATCCGATCTAACATGATCAATGATAGTAAATGAGAAAAGGTGGGAAGGATTTTCCTTTACGTGTTTTGCCAATGTATTTTCTACCTTACCTTTTCTAATTGCATATGTATGTTTGTAGATACGCTCATTTAGTTTTCTATCGGTCTTGCCGATGTAGAAAACTGGGCAATGAGAACACCGGGCTAAATAAACAACTCCTGAACAGGTACAGTTGAATCGACCTTGAATAGTATATCTAAATTCTCTGATGACAGTGTTTCTGAGGAAGTGGTGAATTTTAAACTGACGAAAATCTTGCAAAGAAGCTTAAGTTCATTAATAAAGTCTGTTATTCCAGTGTTACCGGTCTCTTTACTGGATGTTTGTGTAGTTTCCTTATTTTGGTACAGAGTTTGTGCAAGTACTTGGTTCTACTGGTCATATCTGTTCAAAGGACAAAATATATGAACTCTGTATAATTAGGAAGCAGCACTCAGCAAGTGTCAGAGAGCTTCAAATGCACTAGCATTTCTTGCAATACCTTTGTATTATCAGAAAGACGGAATGTTCCTGATGGGTGTCTATCTAGAAAAGAATCAATGGCCAAATTAAAATTACATTCTATTATAAGTAGTGCAATGGCCAGCCCCAATTATGAAAAGCACTTTTGTTAGTTGTAGGTACATAAAAATGACTTAGCAATATCTGATTGCCATTTGCATTAACCTTAACCAGGGTTGCCAGATTTCTGACTAGCCAGATCGGGACAAGAAATAAAAAAACAAAGGTCTTTCACACTAAGTAAAAACCAAAAAAAAAAAAAAATCTCATTAATCACAAGTAGCTCCATGTTTAGCGATTTTTGATTGGCCTGTATGCCAGTATACGAGCCGATCAAAAAAAAATCGCAAAATTGTGCTACTTTCAACTAACAGTTCCATATTAAACAGAAGTAGATCCATTTATGCAATTTTTTTTGATTGGCTCGTATACCAGCATACAGGCCGAACAAAAAAAAAAAAAAAAACAAAGCAGAGACTATTTCACCAGGATTTTACCCGGCAGAGCGGGACTCAGGATCGGGCTGCTGATCCAGGGACAGTCCACTCAAATAGGGACGTCTAGCAACCCTGACCTTAATTGTTACCCACATACCCTCCTTATCAGACCTCACTGCAATTTAAGACCAGTTAGTATGTTTGTGCACTAACGCAGCCACCCCAGCTTACTGCCTCACTGAATATTGGACACCTAGCCCAGCATTAACTCATATTCTTGCAATTACTTCTTTTACGTTTGGTATCTTGCAGAAAGACCACTTGACATTTTTCCCATTCAAGTCAACATAAACTTGCCAGCAATTTGTGTGTTTAAAGCCCTAATATTCCATCTCAAACATCTGACAACTATATGCTCTGTGGCATTGTTGGTCACTATTTCTCTTGTGATGGAGATATAGATTTTTATACACCTGCAACCAAAAGGATAAAGGACATCTGGATAGTTGTAATAAAATCAGCAAGAGAACAGGCAGTTGGGATAAGACAGCAATAACTGACTTGGTCAACATGCTCATCTTTGGTTCTAAGAGTCATCTTGAGATACCTTGCCAAACCTCAACTTAATGTAACCAGAAATAGTTATAATCATAAACCAGTGGTTTCAGGACCCACCCAATCCCATTTCTTGTCACTTTGTGTCCCAGTCTCATGATCTAGGGATATAACTAATGCTATAGTTTAAGGGTATGACAAAACCAGACTTGTAAATCAATTCTATACCCATAATGCCTTACAACACAAGGAGGATGGCATTGGTGGCCACCATTACTGCACTGTTGAACTATTCTTCCTCATCTGTCCCTTCCAAAATGTCCCAGTATCTAAAAAAACATGTATGACTACAATGCAATGATGCACACAATACTGTGATTAAGGAAGACCAGTGTAAAATATGCATCACTTTCGGCCCTCCTCTGCGACAGAACATATAAAGCATAGCAGCCTCCAAAATACTTCATTGTGAAGTAAAAATCTTTTGTTGCACAAGTATTCTAATGACAGCATCAAAACAAGAAAGAAAAAGTGACTTTCATGCTCTGTTTACTAAACAACAGGAAAAAAAAATAAGGAGTAAGCAGTGTCAACTCCCTCTAGGACCATTATTGATGGAGGCTACCACCCTAATCATAGTAACTTTGTCTGAGAAAGTATCCATGAGCTGGATTTCATCTTCACTGAAATCCAGAGTTTTAAACATATTGCCCCTTTCCTCCAAGTCTGAAGCATCAGTTAATGGGAATAGAGGTTAGTAGTTTTGACTGAAGTGGAGATCGGGCTTAACTTGGAGGTTGCAGCTGATGTGGACTGTTGTAGTGCCATCCTGGATGTGGACTGTTTTTTTTTTCACAAGAGGGCCTTCTTCGGGTATTCTTGGTGCTGAACATTCTGTTAACTTGTGTAACTGCTCCTCTATTTAATTTTCTTCACATTGATTCGTCCTGCAGACTAGTATTTAAAATGGTGTTTAGAAATACATCTGCTTCCCAGGAACATCAAACATGTATTGTTTGTCTTTGCAGAGTAATTGGTGGAAGGCAGGGAAATGTGTTTGACAAGATAATCCCCCAATCCCCTGTGATTCATAGACATTATTACTAGCACCATGGCTTTCTTCTTCAAGAATAGACTCTTGTTATAGTTGAGTGTGACCCAGACTTGTGCCCAGTTAGAGTAAATTATGCACTTAGGATCCTTACCTTGTGAAGAACTAGCTGTCTGACATTGAAGTTCATATATCTGATTATAAAAACCCTTGGTAAATTGTTGAATTCAAATTTAGGAGTTATGTGATATATAGCCTCACAATTTAGCTGGTTGAAACTCTTATCCTAGATCTCTATGACAAAGATAATGTTACGTCTGATCCAATTAACCATAACTGGGCTTTGTGGTCTACAAAAAATCTATTATTAATCAAATTTTATTCCATTTTAATAAATGAAGATTGAGAATTATGGATGAGCTTTTAGTGAACTACCAAATTTCTAATCCACCAGGGTCCCAGATTTTGCTTGAAGCAATATCTTTAGGATATAAAGAATGGCCATATTGAGTTTCAAACATTACCCGAACCCAAACTGGTCTTAAGGTATGCCTAGCACTTAACTTCTGCCATGGAAGTAAGGCTTTAGCATACTCCGCAAGGTTAGGAGACCTAGGACACCCAAGCATTTGGATAACATTTAACTTACACCTGCTCAATCTATGAGTTTGGACATTCCATAAAAATTGGATGATTAGCTGTTTTAGTCTATCAATCCACATCATTTTCTAACATGTAGTAAATGGTGGAATGAGAACACTATTTTAAGTAACTAGATATTTCAATTGCATGAACTTTAAGGATGAATGAAAAATGTAAATGCTTCCAGGATAGAATTGCATTTCTAACTGTATCACATAAAGTTTAAATATAATATAACACTGAGAGGATATGTCATAACAGCATTCCTTTACAATTTTAATTCATTCAGTTGAAGCACATGAAAAAAAGAATGTTAATAGAGGCTTTATTAAATGACAATAAGACTTTCCCCATGTTAATTTGAAGCCCAGACAAAGATATAAAACTAGTCAGCAGAATCAAGAATTAAAGGACTGCCTTAAAGGGTCCCGGGGCCAGAACACACCACCATCCACAAACCATGATGAGCAAAATGGCATGCCAAATAAGGGGTACAAACTCACAAGCTTCTCTGTTCGAAAGCTGTCTAAAGTTTCTGTAACTAACCTAAAACATAATAGGAACATGGGGCAACCCTGTCTCATTCTTCCTGATAAATGGATCTATCTAAAAGGATGCCATTAGTGAAAATGAAAGCCTGAGGTACATGATATAACAAGTGAGCTTTTTTTATATACAGTGGAGTGAAGTTATATCTTGCCAAGGTGTCCCATAATTTAAAGCAGAACTAGCCTGCAGCTAATTTAACCTAAGTCATACCAAGTCTGGACCACCCATTTGGCCTTTAGTAAACCTTTGCTAACTGTACTTAACTAGGTAACCCAAAATATTATCTAATCACTGAGTTAAGATCCTTGCATAGATTTCATTGTCCCTAGGTAAGAAGGAAGTAGGCCTATATGACCCAAGATGAGTATTATCCTTTCTAGGTTTGGGTAAGTAAATTACCCTAGCTTTACTCACTGAATTGGGAACCATTGCAATATTTCTCCTTGTCTATACAAATTTAGTAAAACTGAGCCTAACACCTCCTTGTACCTTCTATAAAAATCAGTAGTAAGACCATCCACTACGGGTGCTTTTCCTAACCTAAGAATAGCTATGTTTTTTTTATACTTCTGTTAAGGAAATCAGTTGTGCAAGGGCTTCTCTACTCTTACTCAAGACCATGGGGAGACTACAATGTATCAAAAAGCCTACAACTTCTTTCCCTACTTCAGTACATATTAGAATGGTAGGTCTCTTGCAGACAACTAACTTGGTTAATTTCCACAGAGTTACATGCAACCCAAGACCCATACATTCCAGTGAGAAAGAGCTCTCAAGTCTAAAAGACATGTATTACCTTTCATTAGCACCTGTTCATTCTTGGCCTTGAGAGTCCGGTGATCCATTTACCTTATGAAATTTTTTTTCAAAAACCTTGTATGTAATGGTACAAAAAAGACTGCTCAATGATATTACTGTTCAACGACTGGAGCAAGAAATTGCAATACATCTAGACTCAAACTAGCTATGAAATTAATAATAAGATGGAAGGTAAAAGGTACACATCTTACCTACAGGCACAGATGTACAGCACAGAAAAACTCCTTCCACAGCAATAGATCCACCCCTCTTAAGTAGGCATTACATATGATATTATTTGCCTCCCCTTAATGATATACATATAAAGTAAACAATTTAAAATGGCCGATCATCAGTGTGCCTTATAAAACAGAATATAAACAAAATATAAAGTCTTTAAAATGTAAGAGCAGGGGCATGGCCAAGATGGCAGAGTGAGTGCAGCAACTGTAAGAAGCTCTGTAACAAATTTAACTTCCTTCTGACTTTTAAATAATTGAAAGCTATGTTTTCAAAGATCTAGGGCTATTGAGTAAGCCTGGAAGAAGTAAAGAAGAAAGTGATAAGTATTTTGCTTTTGAAATAAAAAAAAAAATAATCTAATCAAAAACTTCATTTGAACTTAGAACACAAAAAAACAACAGCATGCCTCATTTTAAAAAACATCTTACAGGCCTCTTCTCTTAAAAAAGATATTCAATCTTTAATGATAAACATAGATGCTGTCATGACAAAGACTGATAAACTGGATTTAAAGATTGACAGTTTCAAGGAAGCATGTATGAAACGAAAAGACTCTCTACGCAATCTGATAAAACAAGATACACAAATAATTGCCATGGAGGAATGTTTAAATGAGCATAAAGGAACAATTTCTGAAGGTGAGTGCACACAGTTTCTTTTTAAAAAAAATGAATGAATTATTGAAACTAATAGATGAAATGGAAATTAAACTGAGATGTGATAATATAATAATTTGTGTAATACCTGAGAAATCTGAAAGAGAAAATATTATAAATTTTCTAACAACATGGCTTCATAAAGACTCTGGCTTTTCCTCTGGGATATGAAAATGTTCCTCCATGTCCAATAATTGTAAAGTGTCTCTGCAGTATGGAAAAGGATCAAATATTGAAAGCAGCTTGGTCAAATCCACCTAATAAACTAGGAGAAAATGTTATTTCCTTTGATAATGATTACGCAACCAAAATAATGATTAAAAGGAAGGGAAGGCTTGTTTACCCTTAATTAAAGAACATAAAAAGAAAGGTATACAAGCCAAGCTAATATTTCCTGCAAGTCCGAGAATACATTTACAAGAAGGAATAAAAATATGTGAAATGTTAATAGAAGCAAATGCACTTATACAAAAAAAAAATATCATCACATCAGTGGAAGAAATTGACTGGGGAGCTGCTTCCTTGAAAAGACAAACTGAAATTAATATATGGAAAACAAATAATAAATCTTAAAAAAAAAATAAAATAAGTAATGTAATGGACATTGTGATTTTCCTTTCTTTTTTCTTGGGAGATATGTAACAATGTTACTGACTTACAAAAGATTGTTTATTACTTTATATCTTATAATAATACAATATGTAAGTGTATGCTATAGTAGTCTTTTTACTCAAACATTTTACTAAAAAAAAAAAAAAACAAAGGAAAATGTTCTGATAACAATACTTTTTTACTGCAGCTGCCTTTTTAAATATTTAAATGTGGCCTTAAATGTAGATTTGCAATAAAGCACAATATTTTGATGTATTCATTGAAAAAATGCACCCCAGGATTCAGCAAGCTCTGCACGGTGTACAGGAATAGTGCAAGAGCTGCTGCAGGCAATATGGCCGACGTGCGATCCAGGAATGAGCTTCCGGGATGTGCACGAGCACTCCTGCATTATTCCTGCATGGACACACCCCCTGTATGCTAATTACCTCATTTGCTGGTGAAAAACATGCAAATGAGGTGAATTAGTGATCCAGGAATCAGGCAGGTGTCCGTACAGGAATAGTGTAGACTGCAGAAATGAATTCAGCCAGAAGCTGAATACATCTCTGCAAACTACAAAACGGAGGCATGACAGCTCGTAAAAAAGCATGTATTATAAAGGTTAGACATGCCAATGGCCAAATATATGGCCATAGGCATGAAAACTCGTTTCAAAATGATAAAAAATAACTTTTTTTTTGGCTGATTTCGGCCGTTTAAGCGTAGGACAGCAGTGCAGAAACAGGATCGGCCCAGAAATAAGAAAAAAAAGCTGCAAATAAGCTTTTAAACTGAAATCATCATTTTGCCATAATAGTCAATGGCATGCATAACACCATGGTCTAAACCTAAGAGCTAGATGACCTCATGAGGGGGAGTGTCATGACTGCTGTAAGCTTATTGGAGCACAGTGGCCCATCTTTGCCCTTAGTTAAGCACAGCTAAGGAAGGGGTGTGTCTGAAGCTGCCTAGCAGTATTTACATTGCCTAAACGGGTGTGCGCGCCGCACACCGGGTTTTAAACAAAAAAAAAACAAACACGGGAAATACCAGCTCCATTCACATCTGAGCACTGGGTTTGCACGGCACACCTTAGAGCTTAAACAGGAAGGCAATGTGAAGGGAAAACAGCAGTAGGAAGGTAATTAAGGAGAGCTAGCATAGCTGGCAGGTGAGATGTATCAGAATCAGCAAATTACACAGGCAGCAGCACAGCTCAGCAAAGCACATTACTATAAACTATGCAAACACCTTTCACTCTGGTTTTTCCCACAAACTCTACACCACCGGTGTACACAAACAGGGACATTTTACCTAACAAATCCAACAAAATGATAGGGGCTGCTGTCGCTCTCATAAATCAATTTGTGGAAGAGGCAGAGGGTGGTGAGGATGAGAATGCTGATGATCAACCCACAGTGTGGAAGGAGAAGAGTGTACAGACTCAGGGTAACCTACCAGGGGCTACATGAGCTGGAGATAGTGGAGCGCTATAGGGTGGACAAGGACCTCCTACAGCAAATTGTTGAGCTGTGTCGGCCACGCTTCACAAACAGAACCAACAGAGGGGATCCCATCCCAGTGCGTACCAAGGTATGTGTAGGCTTAAGAATATTAGCCACAGATACCTTCCAAAGGCCAACTGGGGATATCATGGGGATCTCACAGACATCAGCATCCAGGGTACTCCACCAGTTCCTGGATGCCATGTCAGCACGTGATGGTGAGCACATATATTTCCACAACACTTTTGAGGCATTGACCAGCAATATGCGTCTCTTCCACCAAATAGCAGAATACCCTGAGGTAGTGGGGGCTATAGACTGCACACACATACACATCAAAGCTCCTCCCAGCAAGCGGGATAGGGTCTGCATAAACTGCAAGGACTTCCCCTCCATCAACTGCCAGGTTGTGTGCAATGCCCTGGCCATTATAATGAATGTGCGTGCTGGCAGACCTGGAAGCTATCACGACTCCCTCATCTGGCATATGACGCAGCTGGACCAGAGATTTACCAGTGGGGACATCCCATATGGCCACCTAGTGGGAGATGTTGATTAGGCACTGGAGCCTTGGCTGATTATACCCATCAGAAATGCACACACACCTGAACAAGAACTCCAGAATGAGGGACACGCACAAACTAGAATCATAATAGAGCATGTGTTTGGGATGCTCAAGTCACGGTTCCAATGCCAGGACATATCCGATGGAGCTTGCAGTACTCTCCTGCTACATGTACCCAACTTTCATTGTATGTGCCATGCTACACAATATGATCCTGCGGAAACAGCTGTAGCAGAAACAGCACAGGGCAGGGCCACACAGTCCCCCACCATTGCCAAGGCCAACACAGGCACAGACTGACCCCAGAGGAGGAACAACTTGAGCCTGCCCCCTGTAGGCAGAAGGAGGGGTGCCCAGTATGCCGAGGCATTGGCAAAGAGGCAACACATAGCACATACACTGACATGGCAGCAACCCAGGGAATGACACCTCTCTCTGACTCCCACATACAGTAAAAGGGATGCCAAACAAGACACTACCTGTGCTTTACCATGTATAGGGAGTATACTATGTGCATCCAACATAGTCAGTCCTCCAGCACCATCCTCATTACTGGCACAGCCACAAGGTAAATCACTCTCCCTATAATTGCTGAATGGAGTAGTATGTTCTGCTACTTGTATCTATGGTATAGATGTGAGCACGCAAGAGAATTGGGTGGCTGAATGGGATGGCAGCAGATAGTAGGCACCTATATGGGCAGCATGAAATCCATAACAAGTACTGGTGTCAGCATAATAGGCAGTACTAGACAAGGTGACAAATCCCACTGCAGGACATGTGGTAGGACAAATGTGTGTCCATAGGACACATACATGCATGTTAGGCTCACATACAAACAACAGTCTCAACCAGCAGGAACGTGTGAATGACCACAAAGAAAGGCTGTGCTAAGGCTTCTGATTGATGGCAATGGAGAACAGCCCCCCTTCAGACCTATACAGACAGACTACAACAGGTCAGGCAGTTGGGTGTTAGTTCTGAAGGTTAAGAAGTCTGAAACTGAAATGTAGGTCAACAAAACCTAAGATCTGTACTCCACTGATATGCCTCTAGTCTGCGTGATAGGTCAGAATACAGAATTAAATGGAAGCCAACAGAGTACCTGAAATACCGATACAGTCATAGCAAATGTTTACAGTTGTCAGGTGTGCCCCCCCCCCCCCCACAATCCTACATGTAAGTGTGGGTATAATAACAGTGGAGCAAATTAGCAGGTAGATTGTTGCAAATGTACAGTATGCAGGGCTCTGTGTGTTAGGTTGGTTTGTGTTGTATATTTAGTGGAAGTGGTCAGCATGTAGGCATGGAGGGTTGTGTCCTGGTGGTCTATGGCCAGTACTGTTGATGACAGGTCCAACATCTGACAACTGCAGTGCCAAACACAGTGCATCCTAGCAAGACCTAATCCAGCAGTAATCCATACTAATTGTTCGGATGTAATATCTGTCACCATCTGAAAGATAGACCTGCCATGAATGTGGGCCCAGACATACACACAGTACACAGGTGGAAGTACCCTAGACAGAGTATATAAAATGTAGCTCTCAAATTGACACACCTTTGGAATTGTACATACAGGTTAACAGCACATTAGTTGTCTGTGTAGTATGGAATAATGATGTAGTCTGGCCAAACACTGGCAGACCACAAAATACACAGTTATGAAGTACTGAGAAACTGCTAATGTCTCCGCACAAGCCAGCATAAGAGGAATGGCCTATGTATATCTGTGAGTCAGCTGCAAGAAGCTTCCATAGCACACTTGCACTCAGCTCACCCCACCATCAGCCACAGTTTCATCACAGGTCATATCCCTGCTGTTAGGAATGAGTACAGTATGACCCACACTTCTGTATGGGAATGCCCACCGAATGCAGCATGCTGAAGAGGTGTCCCATGCAGATGTGTCCCTAGGTGTAAGCAGTACCCTGCCAGCATCCACACCAATGGATTAATAAGGACAGAAACTATTGCCATTAGAACCGTGCACACCTACCCTCTGAACCCCAGGGGAATACAGTGGCATGCAGCCTGGGACTGTAGGAGTAAGAGAATGCACTGGACTGCTATAGATGGCCTGCATCACTACCAAATGTCCTACAGTCCTCTGTCTAAGGCCTGTGTCTCTCCAGTACTGCCAATGTATCTTATCTCATGGAGTCCCAAATAACAACATAATACAGTCCACAGAACACAAATGCAAGGCCATGTTGACAAATCCCAGTAGCATGCCCACCATGTCCTACTGCATGAACTGTGGACCAACCCCTAGATACCGCTGGGATGAAGGGATAACTATAGGGATACTTATCAGATATCGCTTGCATAATGTTAGGAAGAGGATAAAATAATGGGGGTTAGAAGCATGGACGCCATGGAGTGCTTGAAGTTTGAAACTCTGATGTGTGCCCATACTATCCCTGCCTGCAAATTCAGTAATGGGTGGCTACAAACCTGCTCGTAAACCACAATGTGAAGGGGAACTTATCAGATATATGAGCCCTGCCTATGGGTAACCTGGGTAAATCTGTACAGCTGAGAGGTATGGCCTCAGCAGGATATGGCCATTCTGTCATGTTGATAGATGTACAAGCAGGGGATCCTCAGCCACCATAGTACCAAGGTGCTGGACCATTTACACAGACCCATCAGCAAGTGTCTGCAGCTCCACCTCAAGAATGGCATAAGTGTGCAAGAATATATATAGGCTGCAGACCACAATACTGGGCACAGCTTCATTCATCTTGCATTCCTCAGGAAATTACTGTGAGCAAATAAGTATATCTGTCAGTAGTTGATTACATAATGCATCATAGTGTAAAACAGTACATATGTCTGAATATGTCTGCTAACACCAAAACCATGTAGCATAAGCAGCACAGACATGATTAGTAACAGTATCCCACTATCCTTTGCCCATTGTGACTCCATACTGTCAACCTATTTACAGATATCCGACAGAACCAGGTTGCTAGCTGTAGGTGCAGAACACAAAGGCCTGCTCTGGATACAACCTTCCTATAATGGATTCACACATTCAGTACAGAAGGTCATACTGGGCATGCTCCCACAGTTAGAGAAATGAAGCCCATGTCTGAAAACAAAATACAGAAGGTTCATACTGGGCATGCTCCCACACTTTGAACCCTATGTCTAACAACAACAGTGAACTATACATATCTGTCAGTCACAGATTTCTGTGCACACACACCACATTGCACACCATTCATGCTTTGCACGCACATCGGATAGGAATACCCACACACATCCAAGGCCAACATACTATAATAGGTCAAACATACACACACAGAGATGTGGGGAAGAGAGAGACAGACAGTGACAAAGGGTCTCTCATCATGAGGCCTATCCCACCCACCACATATCCAATTGGCCAATACTACATGATGTGCCGATGTCAGTCATTGTAGACATTTGCTTCTAGTAGCCCTCAGAACTATAGTGTCTGTGGTGCTTGTGATAACTGTGTAACATGACAATACAAGTCATTATTCATCTAGCAGTCATATACACAGTCCTATCAAATGTAAAATTGTGTGTGACTGTGTGTCGTGTGTGTTTTTCCAGAGGAATGGTTTATGGCCCATTCACAAACACTGCACTCCCCAGTGCCCTAGTTTCACTAGCCTCTGATGTCAGTCACCTTAAATACCCCTTTGGACAAATATCATCCCAATAAGATCTGTGGCATGTGCAATAACTGCATAATGCTATAGCATGACATACTAGTTAGGTAGGAGTTTTAATCCCAGACATGGCAACTATGAAACTGTGTGTTTTTGTGTGTAGGTATCAATGAATTTGAGGCCATTCACAGGCATTACACCTCCCATTGCCTTACTTTAGTAAGCCTGCTGATGTCATTCACCTTGAAATACACCTTTGGATAAGGGCTAGGGCAGTAATCTCTGTGACACATGCAATAACTGGATAATGCTATAGTGTTATGTACTAGTTAGGTAAGAGTTCTAATCCCAGACAGGAAAATTGTGAAGCACTGTGTGTGTGTGTGTGTGTGTGTGTGTGTGTGTGTGTGTGTGTGTGTGTGTGTGTGTGAGGTCACTACACCTCCCATTGCCCTACTTTAGCAAGCCTGCTGATGTCAGTCACCTTGAAATACCTCCTTGGACAAAATTCAGCCCTGTAGGCTCCATGGCACATGCTTTAACTGCATAATGCTACAGTGTGATGTACTAGATAGGAAGAAGTTCTACTCCCAGACAAGGCAACTGTAAATCTCTGTGTATGTGTACAGGGTAATACTTTTGAGGCCATTCACAGTCACTAAATCTCCAATTGCCCCTACTTTAGCAAGCCTGCTGATGTCATCTATCTTGAAATACAGTTTGGTGAAGGGTGAGTCCTTTAAGCTCCGTGGTGTGTGGCATAAATGCTGAACAATGTAGTAGCAGTAACTACACAGCTATGGGTTTGAATCTATTCTGTGGCAAGTGTTTGTTTGTGTACCTCAAAGATTTTGTCTCCAGTTACAGCCAGTACACATTTCAGAGCCTGGCTTTAGCAGTCATACAGATATCATCCACCTTACAAGTATCTGTTGTGAAGCCTAAACTATGTCAGGTCAATGGTGTATGTGGTAAATGTATAACATAATGGTCCATAAAGGTTGTTATTTAGAGGTTTGAACCTCACCCCTTGTAAATTCAATTGTGTGACTAGGGTAAAATTATTTTTGGGATCTCTCACCCACTATATCACCCAATGCCAATATTTACAAGGGCTGGTGATGTTCCTCACCTTAAAAGTACCTTGGGACAACTTCTGTCTCATAAGCTCCATAGCTCTTGCAATAAATGTGGTACACTGTAATACCAATAAATAGCTAGGTAGGGGTTTGAATCTCAATACTGGCAAGTGTGTTTGTGCCATCAGTCTCCTCTGTGGAGGCTGCTGTGATTGTGTAATGATAGGATGCACTTGGGGGGGTTTGCAAAATTATTATATTGAGGACCTACTATATGTCACAAAGTCCACCTTACAATGACAATAGATGTCAAAGAGCAGAGAGTCTGGTGTAGACAATCCATAGCCCTACATGTGACATTATGGATCAGTGAACAAAATAGGCAACCCTTGTCTTACTCAGAGAACACTCTTCACTTATGTCTCATACACAAACACACTTGGCTAGGCAACAATGACTATATTGGTAGTTCCCTGCATATTGCCCACAAATAGTAAACATGGTGTGATTGCAGTGGACTACATGCCCGTTGACCACAACACTGCCACTGACATCAGAATCTACTGTGATGTGTAACATCTCCTGACTGAGTTTGTGTTATCCAGCAAGTAAAACGACATGACACCCTGTTCCATCCCTACAATAGGCAAATAAATGCTTACAGTGGTCCTTTGTTATGTTCCCCACTGAACACCTGCAACAACTGTAGAGTCTGCAAATGTAACGCACAAAGGTAATACCATGCCTTATACACATGCCCTGTATGGACAGATGCCACTAACTCCACTGAATACCTGTATCATGCTGTCAATATAGGTGCAGACATGACCTCAGTTCCATAGCAAGGTCTCACCACATAAGGTCTGGAATGCCACATCAGATGATAATCTGTCCACACAACATGCCCCAGAGAACCCAAGTACACTTCCACACATCACAGAACATGCATGTGGAACATGTGCACAATACAGACACTGTCCATGCTATGGAATATAGATCACATACATGGCAAACATTGCACAGCACTGGCCATCCACAATAGTAACCCAGATGAGTGGATGGTGAATAAAATACCCACCTGTGTGGGCCAATCTAGGGACTACACTCCTGAGACACACTGGAGACTATTGTCATGTGGCCTGATCCCAAGGTATTCCCTTTGCCTAGCCTTGTACAGCCTTCAGGCACAGTCATCTACTATTCACCTGTGAAGCAATGGACCCATGTATGTCAGTACTGACAAGTGTGTGCGTGTGTGTGTGTGTGTGTGTGTGTGTGTGTGTGTGTGTGTGTGTGTGTGTGTGGAGATGAATGATTTTAAAGCCATTCACACTTACTACACCTTCCATTTCCCTACTGTAGCATGCTGGCTGATGTCAGTCACCTTGAAATAACCCTTTGGCCATGTATTAGCCTGATAAGGTCTGTGGTGCATGTGATAACTTCGTAATGCTGTAGGGTAGTAAACTAGTTAGATAGGAATTTTAATAGTAAACTAGTTAGGTAGAAGATCTAATTCTGACCCTGCCACTGGTGCTAATTTGTGATATTTCCTGAGAGAGTGTGGTTGTGTCTTCCTTGACTCTTGGACCATCACATGTACTACACGTCCCTTATCCCTCCTTTATCACTGTTGCTGATGTCAATCACCTTCAAAGATACCTTTGGACAGCTGTCCAACATGTAAGCTCTGTGGCACGGGCAATAACTGCATAACAATGTAATAACATTACATAGTCAGGTAGGGGGTTCAAACTCAGTACTGGTAAGTGTGTGTTATCATTGTCTTGACGTAATTGTGTAATGACAGGGTCCATTGCAGTGTGGGTTTTGCCACATCATTATACTGAAGAGCTACATGTCCCATTTTCAACATTACAAGACCAACATTTTCCAAACATTATAGAGATTGTTGTCGACAATCCTCAGCCATAAATGTGTACAGCCATGTGCAATTACCATGTGACAGTATGGATTAGTACACAATATAGGCAAATGTCTTAATGCCCAGATACAACTCTTCACCCATGGATCATACACAAACACGCTTGGCTCTTATTCTCTTGCTCCCTTCCTTTCTTACTTTGTCTCTGTCTGTCTCTCTCACTTCCTCTTTGGTGGATGTGGAAAAGTACACCTGCTTTGCTTAGGCAGCAGCTTGAGTTTTGTAAGTGATGCTCCTGATCATCTGATAGCCTGTGCAAGAATTGCAGTCCCCTACTAGCTAATTGCATGTGGAACAGCTGTGGTATCATTCCTATATCCACTTGCATGGAAACACACTCCTATAACTAAGCACTACATTTGGGTGTTGGCTCTTTTCCTTCACTGTGAGCAGGACTTCATTTGGGTGTTTGACAAACAGCATCACAGAGGGTAGTTGGATATACCTCTTACAACATACACTGTACAGGCAGTCCAACAAACAGGAGGGGGTGTTCAGACATGGGGACAGATTGTAAGTATTGCTCTTCTACATTTGAAGCAATGTTGGTTTAACAGGGTTTGTGTGGATATGGCTGTTATATATGATTTAATATCTGTCATGACAGTGTTATGTAGTTGAGGAAGATCTCACCTGTAGGGCTATCTGCAGACTGGCCAGTGTTTGGAGTCTTACATGTGTTGTGTTACTCAAACATTTGCTATCTTTAGAAATGCAGTCGCATACTCTGAGGATTGCAGTCAGTACATGGTGACATCCATGTGAGTTACTGACTTCATATCCCTCAGAAGATATATGTCACAACAAACCCTGTTACACTAGTAAATGTATGGATTTAACACAGCAACATGTCAATATTGGCCTTGTGTCTGTGCCTCCAGCCACAAGTCTGTCAACCTTTGTACATAAGCATGCAGTAAGAGGTGCATATGTACATTACATCATTATTTACTGACATCATACCTGATAACAAGCCAGTGAGATATCAGACTCCTAGACATGTTATGTATAGTAGGCCTTATATTTGAGGACAAAACCTGGACATTCTGTTGTAGTATGTACAGTAGTGAGGTCTGTGTACTTATGGTGATTGTTGACAGAGTATGTATTGTGAATATGTACCTTGGCCTGTGTGCAGACTATGGTAGATGTCATTGTTCTTGGTCCTGTTCTATCTGATGCTGCAAGCTGCTGCAGTGTATGGCACCCTATCGGCATACATGTTTGTAGGACCAGACCGACACATGTCTCATACCACAGTCAGGCATTGGAATACACTGTGTATTGGCCCAGTAGATGAAGGGTTAGTGTGTGAGTGGCACATATGAGGATGGTGTTGATCAGACAGTCCATATACTGTAATATTAATTATGCCTACCATATGTGACTGTGGCTGTGTTCAGATTGGTTGTGGGTATGCACTTTCACATAGGTGTATGTTACTCTATGCTGTTACATACCTGTAGAGCCTGCTATATTTGCAAGTATGTGTATATTTCCCCATAAGAAATGTAGGCCAGTCTGCCTGTAGTTTGCACAGAGCTTTGTGACATGCCTAGCAGCTCAGTGTATTTACCCAGTGTGATGTTATGTCCAGATATTTGTCAGATGTATTGTTGTCGGGCCACCATAATTGTTGTATATTTCTGACAAAGCAGTGGGATGCTACACAGATGTATGTCACTGACTACTAGGTAGTATGTGGGCTTGGGACCTCTCCTCCTTCAGTTGTTATGTGTCAGGAAAGTCAGGAGCGTGTGAATGCATAAACTGTGTGAGCTTATTTATTCCAGTATTTTCGTGATATCTCCATTTACATGGCTGTAAACATCCACTTTGTCAGGCTTGGTTCACACGTCTTGCACTCAGGGGTTCTGAGTATACCTCTGGACTGAGCAGAGTGTGTCAGACTGTCCACATTTACTGGTCATATCTCTACTGTATTCCACAGGATCACTATTGTGATTTGTGTGGTACTGCACTATGATGATGTTATGATGTCTGTCAGTAACTGATGGCATACATGTCAGTATCAGATGTGACTTCCCACATAACATTTCTGTTAAGACAACCCCTGTTACAGTAGCAGCATTCTACATTTATACCTGCAATACTTACATGACATTCCCTTGCACTAAGAGGTTGTGACTATTGGTGGTGAGGTATGACTCCACTACATGTTATGGATATATGTTATATATATATATATATATATATATATATATATATATATATATATATATATATATATACATATACATATACATACATGCATGCACACACACACACACACACACACACACACATATATATATATATATATATTATATATATATATATATATATATATATATATATATATATCCATATAGACATATATATATATATATATATATATATATATATATATATATGTGTGTGTGTATATATGGTCTACTTCATTTGCCCTAACTTCCAATTGACTGACACCCATTTGCCCGAGACCAAATGACTGAAATTTCATTTGCCCGACACTTCATTTGACTGACAAGTATTATTGTCAAGTAAATGGAATATGTCCCCTTCCCCACTGTAGTGCAACCCTGGAGTTAGAATATATAGTTAGGGGGTGTGGGGGGCACAGCCCCCCACAATGAGGGGGTGTGGGGGGCGAAGCCCCCCCACTTAATTTCATATTATATTGTTTGGTTTTGCTTTCATATTGCTTAGTAAAACAAAAGTAAGTGGGGGCTTCACCCCCATACCCCCCATTGTGGGCTGCTGTGCCCCCCACACCCCCCCTAACTATATATTCTAACTCCAGGGGCAAACTACAGTGGGGAAGGGGACATATTTCATTTACTTGACAATAATACTTGTCAGTCAAATGAAGTGTTGGGCAAATTAAGTGTCGGTCAAATGAAATTTCAGTCAAATGGGGTCGGGCAAATGGGTGTCAGTCAATTGGAAGTTAGGGCAAATAAAGTAGAGCCATATATACATATACATATATATATATATATATATATATATATATATATATATATATATATATATACATAAATATATATATATATATATATATATATATACATATATATATATATATATACATATATACATACACATATATACATACACACACACACACACACACACACACACACACACACACACACACACACACACATATATATATATATGTATATATATATATATATATATATATATATATATATATATATATATATATATGCACACACACAGATAGAGCTATATATGACTATATCTGTATATATATATATATATATATATATATATATATATATATGTGTGTGTGTATGTACATGTATACATATATCTACCTATGCATGTATATATATATATATATATATATATATATATATATATATATATATATATATATATATATATATCCATATCCTTATGTGTATGCATGAGTGTTGTATTTACCTTCCCAGATGTATCCCACCATATTTATCTAATATGTATTTATATAGATATAACAACGGACTGATTCAACAATATTTCCACTAACAAGTACTACATAATTGTAGAATTCAAAGCAGTTGTTCACTTATATTTACTATGTGTACTGACAGATATATTGGAAAAAACAAAAGCTGTCTTCATAGCTGTGATGACTTGTTCTGACTAAAGTGTACAGCGTCCTGGGTTCAAGACCTGCAAGAGCTGTATATTTTGTTGCTAGGCAGAACAAGGACTGTTGAATACAGAGTGGTTAAGGCAGTTTTGAGCAGCTTTAAGTGGGTTTGAATGGGTGTGCGCGATGGTAAGTGGTGTTAACATATGGTTAAATGTATAGTGGCTTAAACCATGTAGGTTTCGCTTACCAACGCACAAATCTGCTTAACATTTATATTGCAGCAATGCTGAAACCTGCTAAGCATGGCTCAGCCCTGGTAACCAGTGATCACATTCCATATAGGATAAAATAGCAGTGTAATGACATCTTAAATAAGTGTATTTAATTCCATGTACATAATATGCATCTATGTGCTGTCATTACAGTAGCAAGGGGTGTGAGATTCTACTGTCTGGGACACCTGAGTATATATGGCTTGTACAATACTCTTTTCCATTTGAATGTGTTTCTTACATGGGTAATATCCCAGGTTATATGCAGTCACACTGATATGCAGTATATCATTACATTACTACTGTTAACAGTGCTTTCCCAAGTAAAAGTAGAATGCAGATTGTAGTACTGTAACCAAAATCCCCTGCATGCAAACATGTACTCTGAATCCTCACTATCATGTTCTTGGTGTGTGAACTGTGTGTCACTAAGCATTTGCTACTGGATATTGATCTGACATGTGGATGTTAACTGTAGACTACTGTGTGTATAGGTCATGTCATTGAGGGCTGCTGTCATGTAATGGCATACCTATCAGTGTCAGACGTCTATTTGTCAAAACATTCATCCTGATGCATAACCATTTGGCTAGCTGATGTCTGCCTGTCCTCTGTACAGATGTGCAGATGTCAGGTGTCCATCTTGGCTGCTTACAGGCAATCTATGCTTGACTGACAATGACATGTCTGCCCAGCTGTGTTATGAATGCCACATCTAGGAAACCCCACCCTGCACACACCACATGCAATGGGTACCTCAACTACACTACCAGAGTCAACAGAACATGCTTGGGTACAGATCTCAAAGACAGACACTGACTAGGTTATGTAATACATGTTGCATACATGTCAATTGGAACACCTCACTGGCCATCTGCAAGAGGCAACCAGATGATTGAATGTTGCATTTAACTCTCACCCTGAGGATCACTCACGTGGCATCAGTTGATTGATGGCCTGCTGACAAATGGCAGGTGGAATGATAGCACTGTACCCACATCCCCTACTCTTCTCATCTCTCCATGGACAATATCCTGGTACACACCTAGGAACACCTGCACCTATGTACCCCAGTACTGACAAATGTGTCAGTGTGCATTACTGGGAATAATAGTGTCTGTGTGTTTGTAAACCTGCAGTTGATAATACCCTGAGGGCCTTCACACCCACTACACCCCCATTGCCATAGTTAGATATGGCTGCTGCTGTAATGGACATTACATGTACCTTGTTACACTCTTAACCCTATGGGCTACCTGGAGCTTGCAGTACCAGCACAACACTGTTGTAAAGATGAGTAGGTAGGCATTAGTTACCCTCTGAGTCCTGGCCTGTGTGTGTATGTGTGCAAGTGCGTATATTTGTAGGAAACAGCATTCTGAGGCCACATTATCCTACTACAATACACCTTTCCATACAGTATAAGGGATAGTGATGTTGCTGACTGTAGGAGAGCCATGACAAATCATTACCCTACTATCCCTGTGGCATGTGCAATAGATGCATATCCCTGTAGTAGCACTCTTGAGATAGACAAAGGGCTGTATTGCAGTCCTTGTCAATGTGTGATTGTGAGTATGTCGGAAGAGTATTATCATGGGTTTCAGTGAGTATAATATCCGATGTGGGGTGTGGGTGCTGGGTATACTTTCTTTACACCATGGTACCCCCAGTACATGTCTTAAGGTCCACTGTATGAGGACCACTGTCACCATCAACCATACAGGTAACCGATTACACTATCCATCCCAATGATACATGTGCTGTGTGCAACTTATCTGTAACAGAATGCACTCACTGACAAGGTAGTTAGCACTGATAAACCCAGGTCTCTCTGATGTGTGTATGACTGTTATGCATTTGTCAATATGTATATGACAGTATGTCACACTATGTATTGCTCATAAACAGCTAGTACACCCCCATTACCATACTGCACAATGCCTGGTGATGTTCTTTACTTAACAAGTAACCTGGGACACACCTCATCCTAAAAGCTCTGTGGTGTGTGCAATTAAGACCACACACATTAGTATCAATAAGTACCTAGGTAGGGGTTCTAATCTCAGTGTTGCCAAGTAAGAGTGTGTGTGTATGTGAATGGATCTACTTCAATTTGCAGACAATACATGTCCCAGGAGGTCATCTGTCCGAGAACTGACTGGAAAATGCTAACATTTCAAAGGTATCATTTTGTGGAAATTCTTTCCTTCAAAACTAGTACTAGATGTGTAAATGCCCTCTTCCCCACTGTATAGCTGTACAGCGATACTGGGGTTGGTATATATATATATATATATATATATATATATATATATATATATATATATATATATATATTTATAGCTGGGTGTGGATCTTGTGGACACAGCCACCATCATTGCAGTTATTGTTGTGTGTATCCCCCCACTTAGTGGGCTGTAATACTGCACAGTTTATGTTAACAGGTTAAGTAGTTGTCAATCACACTGTCTGCAGTTCTACACCACCCCATACCCTCCAAAGGGTAGGGCTGTGCCACCCACACCAGCACACCTATGTTTACCAAGTTGAGGATTGCATTTCATTGGGGAAGGGGATATATACCATGCCAGTTACATCGTCAATGACATTAAACTAGCAGACTGATTATTGCCCAATGTGATGTTGTGCCTATTCTGTCTTGGTTCATAGGTTCATAGGCAGGTACTAGGCTATTGGCCCTAGGGCCTATATAAGCCTAGTCAAAAATGTACCCTGGCTTTCACCAGGAATTACATAGGCTAAAATGGGTTCCCTGTAAAAGTACATACATCCATGTGCACAGAATTATCTGTGTACTGCATAAACATCAAAGCCTCTGTGTGTGTGTGTGTGTGTGTGTGTGTGTGTGTGTGTGTGTGTGTGTGTGTGTGTGTGTGTGTGTGTGTTTTATACACAAACATGTGGTGTATACCACTCACTACACTTACCATTGTCCACTGTAGAAGGGCTGCTGACATCAGCCACCATGCACTCACCTGTGTACACCCCTCAGACCTATCAGGCATGTGACACATGCTGTAACTGTTATACAGACCTGTGACTTGTGTTCAACTCTACCCAGGATATGGCACAGTCAAGGTGTGACCACAGTGCCATACCCCTTGTAGGAAACAACAGCAGACCAACATCCTGCTGACACATAGACACCTACAACAAAAACAGAATACATTATGGAGAACACAATCAGTCAGTGTTAATAACAGCTATAATGTATAATGGCTGGAGAGCTACACATCCTAACATGTAAGCATTAAACTTTAGTGCTGAAAACATGTTTCACATCATTACATTGGTACACCTTAGTACAGTCACCCTGTGCATCAGAACCATGTTAGCCTGTCCCTGCATCGATGTTGTAGATGACAGGAATGCGGCACAGGTATCATCATATGCACAGGGTGTGTTGTGCGTTTGCCAGAGCCCTAGGCTGAGCCATTTGGTTGACATCATGTGTGTGTGTTAAGAAGTTTCATTATTAATTGGGCTGTGTAGATGTGAAGTGTGTAGATATGGGGTTGCCCTAGCTATGTTGGTGATGTGTGTGTGTATGCATGCACACAGTTCTGTCATGTGGCTGCCCTATACAGGGGTTTTCTTTGGCAGCTGCAGACCATATCTGGCAGGGTGTGCAGTTCACCGTCTCCAGCCACGGGCATGAGAACTATGGCTGCCAGGGGTTCCTCGGGCACTACGAGGTACAAGGCCAGATATGGTACTCTCCCCTGATGATGACATATGTCCGCTGGATCCGGGTCCCTCTTGGGACTGGCCAGGGCTACGTGCACATGGTCTACTATGTTGTGGTGTGGACAGTGCCCCCTGCAGTGCTGGTGCTGGTACTGCCACTACCAGAGCGGCTCTGACTTGTTGCATGTCCAAGTCAACCTCCACCTGTTGGTGTTGCTGACCTACGTACATGTGGCTGTCACACTACTCCCACCATATGCTCAAGCACAGAAATTACATGGTCGAGGAATCCCACCATCTCACCCAACCATCTTTCCACGACCTCTGCAAAATAATGGTGGGCATCTGCAAGATAATGGATGTCAATAATAGCAGAATGAGTAGCCCTCTGGAGCCTCAGACCCTGTCAGGTATAACATTGCATACTTGCCTGCACTTCCATGATGGCATGAAACATGCGTCTGGTGACACCAGCTGTGGCAATTCTGGCAGTGGCATGATGACCAACAGCCCTCCTATGAGCACCCCTGTACATCAGCCAGTATGGTACTTTGCTGGGCATCCAGCTATGGCTGCTGTGTCCATACATACTTGGCATAGTCTCCACACTGTCATGTCCCATGCCACCACCCACCAACTGTTCCTCATCTATGGTCACTGGTGATGGGGTATGTATAGGCAATGTGACTGTGTGCAGGGATGGGGTAGATAACTGTGGGATGTCAACCGATGGCACCGCTTCAGCCCCTGACAGCCCTGCCTGTACCTCACCATACCTATTATCATTGTTAGAGTGTATGAACACTAACATCAGTTTGCCTGCAGGAGGGACCCTGACCCACCTCACCAGCTGTGTGGGGAAAACAAGAAATGCACTTTAAGACCTGTAAATCATTGCTTAACTGTATACACACACACACACACACACACACACACACACACACACACACACACACACACACACACACACACACACACACACACACACACACACACTTGCAGGTGAGATTGCACAAAGATATTACACACAGACCTCTCATTACCCATCTGTCAACATGCATGACATATTGCACTCAACAACATGCACTGCAGCTATAGCCAATCCCTGTTACAAACATTATACATATCTGCAATGCAAGAGTTGTGTTATTAGATGATGCCCCTTCCACTGGAGCACACCTCACCCATGTACACAGTATTGCTGTGCACCTGTCCAGCACCTTGGCATGCACTGTGCACCATACCTCACAGGTGTACATGAGCTTGCTGAATGTGTATATGTGTGTCAGTTATGTTTGTCTGCTGCTGACAGCCTCTATGTGTTTGTCTCACACATACCTGGGATGATATGTGGACAGATGTCAATAGTGAATGCCTGATGTCTGCTTTGCAGATCTCATCATCAGCAGTGCATGTATGAGCAATAAAGTAAAATTACACTGACAACCTTCAAAGCTTGCTGTGGCTATGAGGAGTGTACACACCCTTATTGACATGACACCCTCTTACTTGATATGCCATGGGGCCACAATACCACATATTTTAACATTACACAAACCTGATATGTGACATATGACCTGTGCAATCAAATGCAGTACCAAACAAATGTGTTAGTTGTGCAATTGCTGAATGAGATGCATACACTGTGGGTGCATAAATGTGCACACCCTTAACATGATGGTTTGTTGTATCAACTGTTAAGTGTGCTACAGCATTCACTATTCCTGGAAGGGATATACTAGCATGGTCCATCTGCACTTACCAGTATTTGGTCATTCTGCCCTACAAACGTCCCCCAACTCTGCAAGATTGCAAGGTCAGCTCATGTGCACAGCCCTTGGAGGTCATACAATGCCTTCGCTATTGCTGTGGAGTCAGGGTTATGTCTGCCACAATTCATGATCTTGACTGTGTGCAGATACAGCCATTCTTAGCGAGCTTTGGAAGTCCGCTTCAGTTCACTGTTGTGTTTCAGGATGACACCCCTCCCCATCCTCAGCCTTTATGCAGATGCTTGACAACACCTGCAACACATAGACCTCACAGTCACAGTGTCAAACAGTCACAGCCCTTAAAGCCAAACACAATGCCAGACACACTAGTCATTGGTGACTCCATAGTCAGGCACACTGACGTCCCGCTCACCAGACTGAGTAAGGAGAAGGTCACAGTAAGCTGTCTGTCGGGCGCTAGAATCCGCCACATAACGCAAGCACTCAGGTCTCTCAACAGCAGGTACAAATATGACTCAGTCATTGTCCACGCTGGTGTAAACGACCTGAGATGTACCTCCTTGGACTACATGAAAAGAGACATTGAGGAGCTCTCTGATTATGTAGCCCAGGCAGGTATGACCCTGACCTTGAGCAGTATCCTACCTTCACCAAGAATGATGCCACAATACAGAGATAAGATGATCAGCTTTAACAATTGGCTTAAACACTGGTGTCATTCAAAGGGGATCCAGTATCTGTCTGCCTGGGATGACATGCTGGACAAGCCACACTGCTTCGCAAGGGACGGCTTGCACCTGTCACCCTGGATTCGGATATTGGCAAAGGCTCTTGCCACCCCCATAGTGCCTTTTTAGGCAAGGCTCAAATTCTAAACCTACCACCCTAGAACACAAAAAAGGAAAAAAAACTAAGGGTAATGCTGCTCAATGCCAGAAGTCTAAATCTCAAAATGCACGCACTCGAGGCCCTTCTCAGTATGGAGAACATCGATGTCTGTGCTGTGACAGAAACCTGGTTCAAGGCTCCTGAGAGCACCCCAGCGCTATCAGGTTTTACCTCATATCATGCGTTCTGGCCCCAAAATCCGGACATTACCAAGAAAGGAGGGGGGGTATCCATATTCATCAAGGACACCCACACCTCAAGACTGGTGGCAACGCATGATGCATCGGAGACCATCCAGGTGCAATTAACCGTAGGCAAGACTGCTCTGCAAATTGTAGCATGTTACAGGCCACCCTCACAAACTCAGGAACCTCACATGGCCTTCCTGAAAACACTAGAGGGGATAAATGTATCACCAAACACCATCATACTAGGTGACTTCAATTACCCTAATATAGACTGGGAACACTACTCAAGCCCAAACACCCTAGCCCAAAAGTTCCTGGAATTCATAAACTCAAATGCCATGGAACAACTAGTCACCACTCCCACAAGAGGAGATAACATACTTGATCTCATCATCACGAACATGGGAGCACAATGTTCAACACCGGAAGTATACCCCTCACTGGTGAGATCAGATCACAAACTAATCTCGCTGGAGGTCCTCATCCCACCCCACCTGAAATAAAAAAGACCACAGTAAAGAACTTCTCAAAAGCCGACTTCACACTTCTAAAGACTAGTGTGGTCTCCTTTAAGGCGCCCGAGCATGGAAAACAGTACTCAAGCCGCTGAATCACTTACAAATGCCTTCAACCAGCACCTGCAGGACTGCATGGATAAGGCAATCCCAAGCAAAACAAAGACTCTTTGTACCAAAGGCAAGCGTCCAGTCTGGTGGACCCCAGCCATAAACAAACTCTACAACAAAGGAGGAAGCTACTACAAGATAGAGCAAAATCCTTAAAAGGTAAGACACCCTTGATCACTATAAGTAAAAACTAAGAGCTCTCATAAAATCATCCAAAGCAAATTTCGAGAGAAAATAGCTAAAGACTCAAAGACAATCATAAAGCCTTCTTTAGCTATGTTAGAAACCTAGGAGGAAACTCCCAGATATGCTCAGAACTAGTTCAAAATGATGTGAAGATTACTGATCCTACAGACATTGCCAACATACTGGCTGACAGGTTCAGTGCAAACTTCTCCCCAAAAGGAGAGATATCTATACCAAGCGATTGCAGCCCCCAAACATCTCCAGCCCAAGTGAGAACTGCTCTCTCCAAAGCAAAAACACAGCATCCATGGGACCTGATGGTGTCCCCGGCTGTGTGCTCCACGAACTCAATGAGGAATTAAACCCACAGCTAGGACAGCTGTTTAATCAAAGTCTTACCTCTGGATGCACCCAGGGGTGGCACTGCAACTGTGGTCCCACTTCACAAAGGCGGTGCCTCCACCGACCCTGGAAATTACCGCCCATTAGCTTGACAAGCCTTATCTGCAAAGCCATGGAGAGGATCATAATGGACTTCATAAATAAAGACATAGGGAATTTGCAGACTTTGGATCCAACCCAGTTTGGCTTTGTCAAAGGCAGATCATGCCTTTTAAACTTGGTTGACTTTTTCGAAACAGTCACCAAAGCCATTGATGAGGAAAGGCAGTCCATACAGCCTACCTCGATCTGGCTAAGGCCTTCGATACAATACCCCACTCGGGTATCATTGAAAAACTCATCAGCTTAAATGTTAACCCATACATCACAAGATGGGTTGCAAACTGGCTGAGTGACAGAACCCACAGGGTCAGAGTTGCTGGCGCCATGTCAGACTCAAAGCCTGTCACAAGTGGTGTCCCACAGGGCTCAGTCCTGGGCCCACTCTTGTTTGGCATCTACTTTTCCAAGTACAAGCAAACACAGGAGGGTTATGGCTGACAAAGTTTGCAGATGACTGCAAACTGGGTGCCATAGTAGAAAACACATCTGACACAGATATCCTTCAGAAGGGTCTCACAGAAGCGGATAACTGGTGCCAGAGCCACGGCCTAAAGTTAAATGCCAAAAATGCATAGTCATACCCTTGGGAAAAACAAGGTTACCCTAGCTACCAAATAGGTGGCAATCCACTGAGCACAGAAGAAGTTATCAGGGACCTGGGGACCCAGGTTGATAGTAGTCTGTCATTCGACACCCATGTAGCTAAAGTAGTTACGAAGACCTTCTACATTGCCCACCTTATCATGAAGGGATTCTCATCTAGATCAAGGGAGGTCATAGTCTCCTTTACTCATCACTCATCAGACCAATGATTGAGTACAATGCCCCATTCGGAATGTATCTGACCCGACACTTGCAGCAGCTGGAGAGGCCACAAAAGTTCCTCACCAAAAGGATAAAGGGTCACACAAATCTATCCTATGCTGCCCGACTGAAAGAACTCCAGCTCTATTCAGTAAAAACGCTTGCTCAGAGGTGACCTTTGCCTAACATACAAGGCCATGTCAAACCCAGATTTGATGAATATGCTTCACCTCAAAAAATCTAGATCCATCAGAGCCACAAGGGCGGGAGACTTAAACCTCGACACGGCTATTAATAGGGCGTGCTGGAGGGATAGATTCATCACCCAAAGACTCCCTATGCTGTGGAACAAAATCCCGGTACATGTGAGGCAGAGCACCTCGCTGGCCTTGTTCAAGAGAAATCTTGACCAATGGATGGGAGATCGCAGATATACCCCAGGGATTACCTCAGTGTCACTGCTCAACAGAGGCACAGCAAAATAATGGGTATAGTTCCCCATACTAAAGGGGTGGCGTAAGCCACAAAACGATGGGCTAGGCTTGTAAATGCCCTCGGGCAGATAGCCTAGTATGAACCTATGAACCTATGAACCTATGAACTATGGGCCACACATGAGTGTAATTTTGCAGTGTCCCAAATTCAGAACACCATGTGTACCGTCCTAGTCCCTGCTAAAGAACAGCAAACATAAAGTTGTACAATGGCACCAGCAAGGTACAGATCGGGATGGTGGGCCTGAGGTGGAGTGAGATGTTGCTTGTGTAGCACATGTATCTTAATTGATACTGTCTGTAAGTTTTGAACTTGGTCTTGGTACACCATTTCACATTGCAGCACATGCCTTCAGTGGACTTTTGATGTTATGCATATGCTACCTGTAGAGAACCCTAGCTGATGTTTCCTGTGGAACAACTGTCCCATCTGATTACCCTAACCCATAAACCACACTTATGCAGAGTCCAGGTGAATGTTGACACAGGTACTGCACAGCCAGTACTTGCTAGACATTTCTGAAACTCCCTCAGTGTTGTGGCATGTTTCTAGGCAGTCTCCATGACCAGTTTACAACATGTGTTAGCATCTTTCTTGGATGGCCATCTGTTTATTTTCTACATTAATGTTGTCCCATACTTCCTTGTCACATACATGACTGTCTGCAGTGTTTGCCATGGTATATGCAATGCTGAGGTAAGGCTACATGTCCCACTCCTGCGTGCTACCTGTTGAATATGGGATCCATTCCATGGCTTGTAAGATGTGTTCAAGCCACGGCTGCCTCTGTTGCAGGTGTGTGGGCAAATGTGATGGACATACATCTTGGACAGCAGACCATTTCTTGGTGTGACATTGAGGACCTGTACTTGATGAAAGGTGCATAGTCATGAAGAGTGAATGCTGTTATTGCCTCAAAAGCTGCTTCTGCAATATGTTATTTGGAGGGTGTGCACACATATGCTTCCAATGTTTGTTAAGGTATGTATTCCCCATATTTGCTGTCCTAACATAGGATTCCATATTACACATTCATTGCTCATGTCAGGATCGCCTTACAGGTTGTAAGGGTTGTGGAATGTGGTATTGTGATATGCCACTGTGTAGATCTGTAACAGTTGCCATTGTAATAGTGGTATATAAATTGTTGTAGCACTGCATAAGGGTGATGTTTCAGACATGTTCCTACTGTAGGCCATTTGTCCTACCACTATGTTCATCTCTGTGCACACATCTTCAATGACAGGTTGTTAGTTGTATTGCAGGACTCTTACATACCCTTCAGATATGCCACCATGGTGACCATTGTGATGCAGTGCAGTTAACAGCAAAAATAAGTGAACATGTACAGCATACATTATGGGTAGGTGTGCTAAATGTGTGCATGGCAAA